>NW_006768776.1:787033-821550 GCF_000204055.1 Melampsora larici-populina 98AG31
TCTTATAGCGTTTATAGGTACTGATTGTCTTCTTTAGAAAAACATCACATTACAGCATCCACATGTCATTGGAATCAATTGTTGTTTACACGTATTCAACCTTATTGCCAAAGATATACTGTCACATCCAACAATGACCGACGTCGTCTCAGCAAACAAAAACTTGGTCAATTTCTTTACAAAATCACATTTTTGGTCCGACTTCCTTGAAGATTGGCGAAAAGAAAACAAAATTGGACATGGTCTCATGACTGCATGCGAGACTCGCTGGTATTCGATGGCAAAAGTCTGCATCAGTGTATCCGAACATGAGGGTGGGTTCAAGAAAGCAATCAAAGCCGATGATGACCCTTTGTTTGATTCACCCAAAATCAATGCAAATGTCCAATCAATAATCTCTGATCGCGACCATTTCACGGGAAACCAAGCTCTCATAATTGTTTTAAGATCAGTGGTTGATGCCATCGGTCGATTGGAACATGCCAACACAACTCTTGCCGACATCTGGAAAGAAGTTCTGCACGTCTATTGTGCTCTATCAAAGATCGACGTCTACAGTCGATATCTTCCATTCAAAAGATATTCCGAAAGTGTCCTACACCTGCGAAGCAAAGTCTTCAATGAAGACATCTACTTTATAGCCTTCTTTTTGAATCCCTCGTTTCGGACTACTGCTGTATCTCGCCGGTTTGACCTTTGCAAGATGAATTGGATGATATGTAACCTTGCTAATCGATGGGGATTCTCTGCAAGGGAAGGTTACACAATAAAGGATGAAGTTATTAGGTTCTATAACTCTCAGTCGCCATTTCAGTCGGACACTAATAGTAAGTCCCTTTATAGTTTCTTGAGACCTCTATACCTACATGACTCATCTGACATTTGCTTGAGTCGATCTAGGCTCTCAGCCCCTTACTTATTGGCTCAGTCTACCGGTTTCAGCCAATCAAAGCCCTCTCAAGAGACTCGCGATTTCTGTTCTCCAAGTAGTTCCACATGCAGCTGGTGTTGAAAGTCTTTTTTCGGATATGGGGGCCACGAAAACGAAGCGCCGTAGTAGCATGAAGACCAACACTCTAAAAATGTCTTCACAGGTCCGGATGCATCTCTTATCACAGGATCCTAACAAAAGATACACCTCTCAGAACAAAAAACAAGCTTTGAAAAGCGATCTCGATACTGAAGAAGCTCTCGCTGAGCAAGAATTGGGCCTGGCCGAAGAATTGGAATATTTTGAAGAAGGTGTATTCGCTCATCTGGACCCTATCGATCCCAGTCTTTATGTAGACGAAACTGGATTCATCACTTCTATCTTTGATTTCCGAGTATTTGAGAAAAGTTGTTCATCTAGTCTGGCTCAAGAGTCGCATGTTATGGATGTTCCAGACAGTCCTGGAGTGGCCTGGAGTGCCGATGATCTCTTCAAATGATTTCCTACAACATTTCAACTTATCCTGTCTAATCCAAGTTTTCTCCATATAAATGTAAAAGATTTATATGATGAAATATATGTTTTCCGCTGCTTTTATCTAAAACAAAGCGAATCGAGACAAGGGTGCGTAGCACCGCCGCACACGGGTGCGAGGCAAATTTTTTTGGTGAAAACAGGCGCACAGGTGCGCCTGACTTTTCAAAACACGCGCCCACAGCTTGAGTTGTATGTATGTGTTTAAGAGGGTTGGCGGACCCCACGCTCAGGGCTTCCGTAGTACCTCCCTCTGAGCACGGTACATGTACCGCGTCACTCCAGAAAGCTCAAACGAGTCGGTCTCAACTTTTCACCTCAACTTTTCTTTTTATTGGTTTCACTCAAAAATCTCCCAAGAAAACAGTCAGAAGGATACGATGACCAATCAAACCCGATTCACACTTCAACATCAAACTCAAACTACATTCGATCGTCGTAAATTGGTCGGACCAGATTCATCTACTCCACTTCCTACCTTTATCTCAACTGAACCAATCAAACAAGACAACAAACAAGACAACACTAGATCGGATGGTAGAACAAATCAACAATTCCGTCCAATTCGTTAGTCTTCAATTCCTCATTGTCTCTTTTCGATCTTAAAATCTGATTTGATTCTTTTTCTTCAGATGTGAAGACTAAAGTGGTTAGTTCAGCTAATGGAAGTAGTTATTTAGAAACAACTGATTGTAAACTGATTTGTGCAGTGTAAGTCTTTTGCAGCCATTCATCCATCAATATTTGACTGATCTTTGACTAATCTTGATCGGATTGAATGTTGATAGTTATGGTCCTAAACCACGAACAACTGCAAATTCCTCATCATCCAACCTCAACATTCATTTCAAATTCACTCCATTCTCACTCTCAACTTCATTTACTTCATCAATCTCCACGTTAGAATCTAATCTATCTCAAGCACTTCATCAATCACTTGCACCTAGTCTACTCCTCAATCCAACTGAATTCTATGACTTACATCTCACCGTCTTACAATCTCATTCACCTCTCTCTATCACTCATCCAATCTTAGCAGCTACCATCGCATTAGGATCAGCAGGTGTACCGACCTTAGGTTTAGTCATCGGTATCTCAGCTGCAATCTCATCTGATCTTGAATTATTAATTGATCCTACTTTTATTGAATCTCAAAATGCTTTAGCTCATTTAGATTTATCTTATTTAACTTCAATCGATTCGGTCACTCATCTGAATTTTAGGTCTCATTTAGATTTCAATCTTTCTAAAATCGATTTAAATCAATTCTTAACTTATCTTGATCTTGCTCGTGATGTAACTCAATCTTTACATCCAATAGCTGTTCAAGCTCTTCAAAATGATTTATCAACTAATTCTTTAAATCAACCTTCAATTTGATTCATTATCATCATCTGGATTGATCATGGATGATACCTGAAATTTGGAATCCGGATACCCAAAACCTGAAGACCAGATCTTAAGAAGCTCAAGTCCATGAACTTGTAAAGGGAAAGTAATGATGTATTATTTAAATGAAACTCGAAAATCTTCAAACAAGATGATATTCAACAAATTGCTCAAAAACTTCCAGTGTAACATAACACAGGAAACAGAGAGATATCTTCCTGTGGGTAGACTGACTGCATTTGATGCAGTTTCTCAGCTTAAACACAGAGGTAATCCAGAAATAAGACCAAAATAATACATCTTGACTCATCAACTGTGTATAATGGGCTTTCCCATGGGAAAATCATCTCTTTTTGCCTGTGTACCTAAGGCCGCGTTCACTTAGGCCGGATTTCCAGAAAGCGCATTCTAGGTGACCGCTTTTCTACATGTAGAAAAGCGATTTTTGTAAAAAAACAAAATTTCACGTTTCATGACAAAAGAGGTCATGAAGCGTTTGATTAAAGGTGAAATTAAGGACGATTTTTTTGTTTGTTGATCCCCAGACAAACCCTTCGATCTGAAAAATCCCACTACATAAACCAATCATACATCCTCACTTTTGCAAATTGTTGATGCTCAATCCTTTCTTTCAATCCTTTCTCGAATTGAACTCAATCAGGTCTTTGTACCAGCATTATCTTCGACTAATCACAGCTGAAGTTTGATTGATCGAGAAAGATGCTTTGACGTCTATCAAAAAGACTGAACTGGAACTCAGTTTGAGTGAGAAACAGTGTTTAGCTAAATCATCTTATGACAGTAAAGCTCAAATGGCTATTTGCCTCACTTCCAAACGAAAATTAGATCAGGTTCCTGTGCTTGTATAAAGGTGACTTGGGTTGAGAATGAGATCAAGTGAGGATGAATCGAAGACGTTTTTTGAGGAGAGTGGTGGATGACGGATTTTGAGAGCTGTGTACGATGAATGGGGACTCGGGAAATATCTGAGGGGTCCTGTACAGTGGAAGGTACATTGTGAGATTTCAGGATAAGTTCACAAATGAAATGATAGGTGGGAAAAGTTGAGGCAGAATGCGATTTCGAGAGCAAAAAATGTGATATTATCGAATTCTTGAAAAGTGCCAAAAAAAGACTTTTTTCAAGCATTCTGTGATTTCAAGAATGCTTGTAAATAAGAAATCAAACGCATTTCACAGAATGCGATTTATCAACATTCAAGAAAGCGCTTTTTCGTGAAAAAGCGCTTAAGTGAACGCGCCCTAAGGGCATGTTCACTTGAGGAATTTCTGACCAGAAATCACATTCTATAAATTTTTCAATGCAAAAATGAAACATGGACCACCAAATAGACACTTTGAATTTTGCAGAATGTGATTTTTCAACAGAAATTGCTTAATTGAATGTGCCCTAAGGCCGTGTTCACTTAAGCACTTTTTTGTGAAAAAGTGCTTTCTTGAATGTTGGGAAATCACATTCTGTGAAAGGTGTTTGATTTCTTATTTACAAGTGTTCTGTAAATTGCAGAATGCTCATAAAAAGTATTTTTTCATCGCTTTTCAAGAATTCACTATTAGCGCATTTTCCTCAATAGAAAGTGATTTCTTGACCATCTGGCCACCCCTTTGGAAGACCCTTCTCCACAAATTTGGACAAATCCCCATCCATCGTACGACACTCACTCAACAAAACGATTGTAATCAACCATCACCTCACCCTCCTAATACAACCAACATCACACCACAATCTCTAATCCCCTATATTGATTCAGTAGAATAAAAGAAATAGAACTTAACACTAATGAGAGAGATTCTCATCTCATCTCAGTTTTTGTTCCCTTTCTACTTTTTTCATTTGTGATTCCATGACTCAAAAACATCAAAACGGTTATCAACGAGTGCAATTGTTTATCAACGTGGTTTTTAGTGTTGCTTTGTGAACAGTCCCATTGACTGTGAAAAGATTTTCAACCTCACAGATAACTCTTGCTTCAGTGTGAGGTATAAAAGTGATATGAATATCACACTTGAGAAACATTGAGATTGTTTTCATATTGGAACCGACCATGCATACCTCCTTTTCTATCTCCTCATAAGCCCTGGAGAATATTGATTAGGTATGTACACAAGCTCAAGGACCTAGCAGAGAAAGGATGACATGACATGAACAAAGAGAGGAGTGATGAGGAGTGATGATAACGAGTTGAACCCCCACAATCAATCGCTTTCTGAGACAAATCAAGCAAATTACCTATCATCACTTTTTTTTTAGAACACAAATTTCAGATTTCGAAAAAAACACTTTTCTACATGTAGAAAAGTGCTGTCCTAGAATGTGATTTCTGAAAATTGCGGCTAAGTGAACGCGGCCTAAGTGTAGTCATCTACTTCTCTGCATTTGAGGTCTTCCAGCCAAGACAATCAGAGTCAAAATTGTACTGACTGGTGATGACTACATTTGGTGATCTAAATTTCTACTGATTAAATCCTTTAACTGTGGTTTTTGACATCTAGCTGGAAAATGATTCTTAAAGACTGGAATACCCATTCTCTCAGCATACAACTTCCCAGGGTTTTAGGGGTGGCATCAAGACTATGCAAGTTCTGGCCAATGTTTCAATTTGGTCTGTTGCCTACTTTTTTCAACGCAAGAGTCTTTTCTTACAAATATATGGGATGGATCTGTTGAATGGCCGTTAAAAAAATACCCTGTCTCCAATTGGTTGTAAAATATATAGATGAAGAGTCTGTCCTTGATGTATTGCTCATAAAACTCCTTTTGAAACCTTTCAAAATTGAATCTTGAGGGAGGAGTGGTGTTGCAAAAGGACTACTACTTGGGCTTTGATATTACCCAAATTAAACCTTTCTTTATAAGTTTTGAATAGTTCCTGGAAGCCAAAATGGGTCAGAAAGATATGGAAAAAAATAAGGGTGACATCTTCTTGCGCTTTCCTACAATCTTGCATGTTCTGAAATGGGATCGTTAAAACTTACTAATAAATTGGTATACAATACCAAAGAACAATGTGTGGTGCGAAGCCCAAGGCCTAAGCCAAGGGAATATTAATTACTTGAGAACTAACAAACGCCCTACGGGGTGGCTAGAGTCCTAAATAATGTAACTATACATGAACTGAAAACTACTTAAGAAACATAACATAACTTGAAACCAACCAACAACACAACTAAAACACTAACATGAAATCTTGAGATAGACTAAAGAAACCATAATGTAATATGTAAGTAAAAAGATAACTAATGAAAAATAACTGCACTAATATTTGATGAAACACATTTTTTTTTTTTTAAAAAGAAATAACTACCACATTCAATCTTTTTTTAAGGGTCGATAGATTTTTGCACTCGACCTTTTGCACTCAATATGGAGTGTAAATTTGGTCGAGTGTAAAAATTAACAAAGAGGGGTGTAATGTCGAATTTTACACTGAATATGTCCCGATTTCAAGTGTGCAAAAAAGTCATGTGCAAAGTCACATGTGTAAATTTACATGTTGACGTGCCCAACTTTGAATTTTGCCCTGCAAAATTTACACACGTTTTTGAGGGCAAGAATCTTACTAGGCAAAAATCTGCATAGGGTCCCAAATTCTAATTTTACTCTGAAAACCCCTTACACCCAAAGTTGGATGTAAAGCCCTGGTATGTAATTTTTCAGATGATCCCCGGCAAACTCCAAATTTGCACGCCATCGCAGCACCGGATTGACACACTATCCCTGCAGTATCCGACTAGATCCGACCGGAAACACTAATACCTAGATACGCTTTTCCCCCTTTCCTGATGCCCTAACGCTATCGTCACCCTTTCCACCACCACCAACCACACCGATATACCCTTTCGATGACCACGAAGCTCACATCCCTCCACCCCAGATTTGATAAAAGCGCTAGATCTCTTCCATCCTTGATCCCATCGACTTCGAAACCATCAACACCATCCCTTCTCAGAACGACTTTTGAGTCGACACCTGACACCTCTTCTTGATATTCGATGGCACTCTTTCTCCTGCGTATACCTCCTCATAGCCCCAATGGATTCCACAAAACCTTTAGTTCATTTTCGCTTACAAGGCCCCCTTCGACGTCGTCTTGAGAATGTTACGATCGAGAGTCGTCTGTCGTACTACTGCTCTACCAACTTTACCAATTCTTTCAGTTCCATCACTTCATTCAATTTAACCACTCCTACACATCTCTTTCATCGAACCCATCACCTTCTTACTTACTTATCTTGCTCATGATGTCTGAACACCCACCCAGCAGCAACTTGGAAATTCCTAGTACCCCTGATCCTTCACGAACTCGCACTCAGCCCCCCGTTGTTCACGTTGTTCCAACTCAGGCCACCGTCACCTTGCCTGACCCTGTGCTAGCTACTTCTGTTTCTGTCTCGAACGTCATTTCACCCGGTGAGAAGAAGAAGAAAAAAAGAAATCGACCTAAGAAGACCGGCAAGAAGTTCAAGACGCCTGTTCCGGCTGCCGGCGACTTGAAGACGTTCATCGACCATGGGACCACGTGTGACAGTCAAGGATACCCGATTTATCCAAATGGCAACACCGTGTTTGTCAGAGGACCCCGAGACGAGATCACCAACTTCGGCTACATTGCATACCCGCACACTCAGAAGTCTCAAGGATCAAAAGCAGAGTCAAAGTGGAAGACTATCTGGTTTAAGTGTCTCGGAGTGTTACATTGTGACGACAAATTCTGTGATTACGCAGCGCCGCCACTGACTGCCGAAGGCAAAGCAGCTGAACTGATCCTTGAGTAAGTGTTTCGTTTCCGCTTTTGAGTTTCCCCTTGTCTTGTCTGCTTATGCTTCATCTGTGGCTCACCTCCCTCGCTCTCATTCCCCTCTACTAGGTCACCAGTATGTCCAGCGGTCGAGTGTAATGGAAGCCACATTTGGACTCAATGCCCGGAATCTAACTGCCGCTTTGACATTGAGAAGGCCACCGGCTGGGGTGTGCTTCGTCACTCCGGCATCCATAACCATGTCTGGCCGTCATCCAAAAAAGCGGATCCTCTCGCTATGCGAGCCCTCACGGCTCAGTTAGTTAGCAACCCAAAGGCCGGACCTTTGGTGCTGAAGGTGAGTTGTTCTTTTTAAGATGTTTGTCGACTTTCAATACTTACTCAACTTCTCTTATCTCTTGACAGGTTGGCCAGGCTAGTGCTGGCCAGGCAGTCACTGCGCCTGTGGTGGAAATTCATCCTGCCTTTGGCAATGGAGGCCGCCTTGGATATTTACGACGAAAAGTCTTAGTCGAGAAGGGACTGATGCCCGAAAAGGAGAGTCTTGGAGGGGGTGACCGGCTCATTATGGATCTGTTGCATTGGGGCAGGTAAGTTCAAACAGTTGTGCTCTTTCAGCTATTCCAAACATGATGCTAATGGACTTGTTTGGAAGAAACGGTTTGAGGTTGATATCAACATCTCTTCTCGGCACCGACGTGCACATCACATTCCAATCCGAATGGATGGCCGAACAACTCTTTCGACGGGATAAGGATAACCGCATGTATTCAGGCGGTCTCCTATCTGACGTGACTTATCGCTTTTTCAATCACGGTTACCTCCTCACTACCTCTATGTATAGCGAAATTATGCATTGCTGGATCCCGGTGCAGCTCACCTGGATGTGGGGCCTTGAAGAAGGCCATTACCAGGCCCATTTCACTACCCTCCTCCAACAGATCTACCAATCCGACATTACATACCACGAGCGCGATCTCTTAGTTCAACAAGTCGTGGACTTTTCTGCAGCCCAGAAAAAGGGATTCATCAGTGCTTACATGAATGTCTTCAAGGAAACCGATCCATCGAAGGCTTTGAGCAAGTTAAAAGGATGCCATGAACATTATCGACAATCAATTACACGCGTCAAGAGAAATCGAAACATCGTGGATTCAAGTAAACTTGTAAGTGTTTATCGTATTTCCCAATGACATTTCACCATGTCATTACCAATCCATGTCATTGATCCTAATTTGCGTGCTTTGATAGGAACTATTTGAACGCCTCGCGTTAGACCTTCTTGAACCCGACAAGCCTGGAGGAATGACACTCCGTCAAAAGTTTGATCAGATAGCCCGGTTGTTCCCCAAAGCAAAGGCCTGGATTGACTGGTGGAACACGTCGGACATCCACAGCATGCTATTTGTGGCGCGCGAGCGCCTTCCATTGGACGATCCACCCATTGACGGCGAGGAGCCTCTTGAAGCAAGTCTTCCTGACACCACGAATGGTCAAGAATCTATGCATCGCCAGTATTACATTTTGACGTAAGTACTTTCTTCTCAGTTTTTTTTTTTATTATGTTAAGCACCCTTGATGACTGGACTCCCATGGCTCCCCTTCCTCAGGTCCGGTCACTGCACTATCGTTCAAGGATTCGTACAGCTACTCCTATTTACCGAGTCTTTGAAGCGTGACTTCTCCCAAATTCGAAGTGGCATCGCGGTGAAGTATGGGCGAAACTGGGACTCAATCGTCGAAACCTTAGGATGGTCTAAGGAGCGAACCCGTCGCAAACCTGACGCTAATGATGGACGGCCTCCCGATACCACCGATGCGCTCATTCGGCCTAAGAAGCTCGGGCGCCCTGCAGGATCTACTAATGTGAACCGTGATCGCCACTCCTCTTACCAATCCTATTCCGCGAGCAACGACCGAGGCAAGCAAAATAGGTGTTGGGAGACAGCGACTTTGGAAAGTATCTATCCTACATTCTCTCCCTTGTGGATGGAGGGCTCGACTGGCAAAGGTAAGGACATAGCGTCCAAACTGATTCGCCACTTCTCCTCCAGGGCCTCTGCCGAAATGAATCAGTCATCTCACGTGAAGTCTGTCCTCTCACGAGGCCTCAAATCCTTACATTCGGCTGTCCAACATATTTCACCCACATCTTTCGTTACAGACGCTTTCTGTTCGGCCGACTTGTTCTTGGATTACATCCTGCTCACTAAGCGCAATGCACCAACATCGATCGGACGTCATTTCACTTATAAACTCCTCCGGAACTACCAATCCACCAAACACCCTGCTCATCAAGAAAGCAAAGTTTCAACCAAGATCTCTATTACCATCACCACAGGCCTCTTCCATGAAGCCGGCCTGGAATACTCCAATATCACTCAACTTTTATCTTTTTGGCACACCGACGGTATGTTTTTGACCAGCCCTCGGTGCTGCCCTACCTGCCGAAACACACGCAAGCAGCTATCATCAGGCCGCCCTGACTCTCCTGATGATAGAGAACTCAGTGATATGTTTCCTGAATCTTCAGATGTTATTCCTCAGCTTTATGAACGCTCTGTATTGGACTTAACTACCAATCCGATGAATCTCTACTTCCACCTTGGCAACGCGGCTGCTCTCGCCGAGGACGTTCGTGATAGTTTCATGGGGGAGATGCAATGGCCTGAAACTCTCACCTTTGGCCAAACTGTTTATCAAATCGTCTCACGTGGGTTTTGGGGTTATAACCACTACTGGTGCAAGGTGGTCAGATACGTGGATGGTGTTATGGGCGTTTGGTATTACGATGATCGCAAGGACGATGGCCGAGGCCAACTCCTTGGTCGCGAACTCAGCTTCATCTCCGGGGCTCAATGTTCGACTAGCTGGCTTGTATACTCTCGGAAACCGACGTCTGAAGAACAGAAGGCCATTGACCGTGGGGTAGCCAAAATACATCAAAAAAACCCCGACTCGCTAGGTGATATCCCTTTTGTTTCAGCCTTGGACATGGCCGGTGTTGAGGAGCAAATTGAAGAAGACTTGCCCTCGTATGAAGTTACTTCAACTGACAAGGGCCCTGGCCATCATTTGAAACAAGGCCACTTTGATAACAAGTCCAAGCAAGCTTTCACATCAACGTGTCTGTTAATTTTTGTTCATGTAAAGAATTAACTTTCCAAAATCCCTCACTTACCTTATCCTTTTGCATATTGGGTATCAGGTCCTCCAGTTCTTGGTCAGCATGGTGGCCATGATGTCAAGAAACAAGGTCGAAGTGGGAATCAGGCCAAGGCGGCTTTTTCTTCCACTTGTAAGTGTAACCTTTTGGCAAATAAACACGCCTTCACGCATATTGACGAATGGTGATCGGTGTTTGGCAGGTCCTCCAGCCTTGGATCATCAACATGATGATGATCATACGTACGGGGACGGTGATATATTTGAAAATAAACTTGATCAGATTGCCCAACCTGTTGATGCGGCATACGATTCGTCCAGCAGCGAGGACATGCTGGATTCCGTTGAGGTCACCCATCAACCCTCAGAGGCCAAACCTGATCCTCTCACCCTGCGCCTCCGTATCAAGCGACCGGCTCCAGATTCTAGCCCTGTGAAATCACCGTCCCCATCGCCTCTCAAGCAAGGAGCTAGGACGACTAGGAAGAAATCAAGCGGCAAGAAAGGAGCGGTCAAAGTCGAGCAACTTGAGCCTGTCTTACCACCTGTGGATTCTCAAGGTGCCAGTGTGGACATCAAGGCTAAGGCAAAGCCAAAAGGTAGGAAGGAAAAGGTGCCAAAAGTCTAAACGGGTTTGGGTCTTCATTCTTTTTGATACATGAAAAATATATATACAAGAAAAATTTATACAAGAAATATATATACAAGACAAATAAACCAGATGATCATGATTGCGAAGGTAAGCGCGGGAGTCATCAAGAATTTCTTTCTTCCTTCTGTTTCTTTTATTTGAATTGTGTGTTGTGATTCTATGGCGGCCTCATGAAATACACAGTGGCCAATTAAGTGGTGGAATCTGTCCTGGGCTGAGCAATTATGAGACTGTGAGACATTGAGAGACATCATAAGTATAAGTATAAGTATAAGTGAAATGAGAAATATTGTTGAGTTGCACCTTTTTTTGTTTTTTTTTTGGCTAAGTTGGTGCGGTGTAAAATTCCACTTGTGGGGTGGATTTTGCAAATTTCGCACTCCCGCCACTTGCACTCCTTTTTCTGTGTAAAGTCCTTGGAATGTAAAATTAGCATTTACCCACCCAAAAGTGATTTTTACACGTGATGTTTTTGCACTGGATGAGGAGTGTAAGAATATCAGGTGCAAAAGTGTAATTCCGCCACAGCGAGATACAAATTTACACATGTGACTTTGCACATGACTTTTTTGCACATTTGAAATCAGGACATATTCAGTGTAAAATTCAACATTACACCCCTCTTTGTTAATTTTTACACTCGACCGCTTTTACACTCCATATTCAGTGCAAAAGGTCGAGTGCAAAAATCACTTAACCCTTTTTTTAAAGGGTGGTAGAGAGGGCTGAAAAAACTTTGATTTGATAATTGCTAAGAGTTTTAACGATTAGAAGGTGAAATTTGAGATTGAAGATAGGAAACTTCGACAAAAGTGAACGCAATGGGAAGTTGGTGAAGAGTGGTCAAACAGGAATGACATCATACCTACAGGATGAGAATAAGATTGATAATCCGACCCGTCAGTTTCGGTCCAAATCATGACATGTAACAATCCAACTTTCCCATTCCACTTGGTTAATAACAAGTTACCAACAGCGATTCCTGTCTTTTCCATCATGATTTTGGTGTGATATAAACTAAATTGACATCCCTCTGATATGCAGATTTCTTTCCATATATGTCACAGTGATGTCAGTTTTGTCATCTTGTTTTGCTTGATTGATATCCAGCCCTGCAAGCCTGCTAATCCTACAACCTCTGTCAACCACAGGTTGGTGATGTGATGTGGGCTGATGGCCAGGAGAGACCACAGGTATTGTTTGGATGCAGAACACCTAGAATCACATGATGGGCAGGCACAAATGACCTGCCCCTGAGGCAGGCCTTTTGGGGTTGATTTTGGGGTTGGTGTGCTCATGTTAGGTTTAGGTCTATTTCACTCATTTGCCATGTGATTATGGGTGAAAAATTGTTGTTTAGCATCAATAAATTTTCTAAAGTACATCTCAAAGTGCTCAGCTGACTACACATCCCCAATCTCAAAGCCACTGTAAGCCATAGACTACTTCCATATCATGCAAACCATCAAATCCTCCTTTTTGAAGTCAACCTCAGCCAAGTGCAACCAACCTACCATGAACCTAGGAAGACTGCCTATCATACCAGACAGCAGGCCTGTCAAAAAGTTGACCTGTAGTGTAGGCTGTAGAGTAATAACAAGGTCAGAGACCTGTTCTTTTTTATCTAAAGGTAGCATGGATTGAAATATCAAACTTCCAAAGCTGACCACATTATTAATCTCCATTTGATACCTATAACATTTCACATCTCAAATACCACAGTTTAGCACTGATCTTGCCCCATTGATGAACCCACTGTGTATCTTCAAAAATCTGTAAGTCATATCCCAAATAATAGAAAAGGTTTGAGATTTGATACCTTCACAAGGATTTCAAATTCATTAAAATTTCTTTCCAACATCTTGAAAATCTTTGGTCCCAAGTTTCCTCTAGTTCTGAACCACTACAACTTTGTTACTAAACTTCTATGAATTAGTTTTTACTTTCGTAAATCATACTAATACCTTTCACTTGGGCATGAGATACTGTTGCCACTCTGAGTGTGCTCAAATCATCATCATTGAGGCAGGCAACTGTCAACCTAATCTTTGTCCAAAAGTTATTGCAGCGTATCTGACAGCACTAAATTGTTAAGTTTAAATCATTCAAACTCCTGACATCTTCTAGCATTTAATTCAAATCAACAACTAAACAGAATCATAAGAAATGTGAGGCTCATGAAAAGTTTTGATCTGCTATAAAAATTCAACCAAACAGGGTTTTTGATTTCCAGATATACACCCAAGATCCTCAATATTGGGACATAAACACATTTTCTAAAGCCGGTGCAAATCCCAGAGTGAAGCTGACCTAAGCTGACCATCTACAAAGTACTGATAGAGTACCCAATTAACCCATCAAAACCTAATGAAGCTAAAAGAAATCCTTGATCTCTCTCTCCCTTTTCACTTCTACCACACTTTGATTCTTTCATGTACTCAATTTTGGTCAATGTAGAGTTAATTCCACTTGGTTATAAGCCTCACTAGAAACCAGAATTTGATCCAAACTCAAGTATCCTTTGAGGACACTGATAATTGCACAGCCATTCACATTCCTCTGAAGAAAATTACCTACAAATCAATGTTTATTCCCCTTGCATTGTTTTATTTCTTTAATCAATCTTTTGAAAAATCAAGACCATGAACCATACATGATCCACTCTGATCCAAAAAAACAAGATGTTCCAAAACCATATCCAGAACCAAAAGAACTACTTTTTTCTCTCTCAAGTTGATAAAAAACAAATTAACTAAAAGAAATTCTACATAAATTCCAAATTTAAAACTACCAAATACAAAAGAAAACATACATCATTTTATTGAAAAGTCATACCAAACTTCATTCATCATCAAAAAGGTTTATCAAAACTAAAAATCAAAAAACTTTTCCAAGAAAATGATGATTAAACTAAACTTTCTTTGATCAATTTCACACACAAACACAAAAGAAAAAATCAAATCAACCAAATTCAAAAACTAAGGATAAACTTTATGAAAACTAATAGAATCAAATTTAATCAAGACTTCACCACAATCTATTTTATTTTTGTAGAGTCAACTTCACAATTTTTTATTCCTTGGACTCGATCTTACAGGAACAGAAGCAACAGCAGTAGGGGTTGTATGATTGATCCCAGCTTGACTTTTCCTACTAGTTTTCTTATTAATCATAACGTTTTGAGTAAAATCAGGTTTAGGTTCTTCGATAGGTTCAGATTTGATTCGAACACTTGATCTTCTACGACCACTATCAATTTGGTCTTGATTAATTTCTTCTTGATTCTTTTTGGAACTCTTTTTGTTTGATTTAAGTTTTTTGGTTTTAGCTTGGCTTGTTGGTAAGATTGTTTCAGTTTCAGAAACGATTTCTGGTTCGATTTGATCTTCTTCTTCTTCCGCTTTGATTTTAATTTCTGAACTTTTAGATTTCCTTCTTGGTTTGCTTGTGCTTCCTTTTCCTTTTCCTTTTATTTCAGGTTTGGTTTCGGTTTCGGTTTCGATTTCTTGAATCGCTTCCAATAATAAGAGTTGTTCATAATTCCATTTCATATCTCCTTCTTCTTCATCTTCTTCATCATTCATTTTTCCATCAAGATCTTCTTGAATTAATTTCTTTTGTTTTAATAATCTAATCAATTTCATCATGATTACTCGATCAACTTTAGATCTGTTTGAATTTCGATTTGATTTAAACATTAAACGATTAATCAATTCTGTATAAAACGGTCTGACTATCCAAGAATAACTAATAATACTTTTTAAGATCATCACGACTGTTTCTTTATCTTGAGGTATATACTTCCCATCTAAAATATCAAATATCTTTTTTAAACTAAATTTGATTTGATCTTTTTGTAAATCAGATAAAATTATTGGTTTATGTTCAATTTCATTGATTTCTTTTTTTACTAATATGTTTTGATTTTTTGGTTTTTGAGAATCTTTGTACTTTGAACTTGAACTTGTTTTAATTTTCCAAAATAATAATAAAATCATAAGAAAACTCCAAATCCCATATGAACTAGTAAAATAAGAAACTAAAGAAGAGGAAGAAGGTGGATCAATTTGTTTTTCTCGATTTGAATTCAATATTTCACTTTGAAGGATTTCTTTCATCTCAATTTCTTGTGTAGGTATTATTATGGAGTCTTCAATCTTTAAGGAGTCGATCTCTGAGTCAATAGAAACTGAACTAGATTCCTGAACCGTGTCTTGAACAACAGAAATCAGAGGTGGATCTTGTAATGTATCAATCATTGACTCTGGTCCAACCAATTCTTTTTCGGTCTCAGCGATTTGTGCAGGTTGATCAGAGTCTTTAACATCTGGTAAAACATTTGCACTAGCTGCATTATCTGGAATATCGACATCAGGCGAATCGGTATCAGTTATTGGTCCCTCCAGATTTGGTTGTTGTACTTCGTCAGAAACTTGTCCTTCGTTCGACATCATCCGTGCGTAGATGATAGCAGTGGCAGAGCAAGATATACTTCCTAATAGAGCGAGATGTGAGTATGTGAGCCGATTGTGTAGATCTGATTTCGTATCGCTACTAGACATTCCTTCAGGAATAGGTTCGGTTTGAGTATCGCGTGTTTCCTCCTTTTCGAGTTCTTTTGAGCTTCTAGAAATCTCCTGAGAATCTGGTAGAGGTGTTTGAGAGCCATGTTCTGATATAGGTTTTGATTGATCCTGAGGTATTAATGCATCCTCAATTTGGGATATCAGATGTGGATCATCAGATACGAGCTCAGTTTGATTCCTCGACACGTCTGAAACAGACCGCATTTCTGGGATTAAGTATGATGCTGAAAGATCCATCGAAGGATCCAGTGGATCATCGGAATTTGATGAAGTAGGAGGTGAAGAAGGGTCACCAGCAAAGATTTCTGTTGCCATATTCTGTGGTTCTTTTGATAAGTTTGGATCGGGTTCTGGAGTCGAATCTGTAGTAGATTGTGAGCAACTATCACGAGGTCTAAGTTCTGAGCTTTCATCCAGATCGTTTTGTAGTGACTATGGTATGACAAAAGTGATAGAAAAAAAATCAGTTCGATTGATAAATTTCATTCAATGACGAAAAAATTTAACGAACCTGTCTATCATCTTCAATCGAAAGACGTCTTTCTATTCTCGTACTTACACCTAACAATTCAGATATCGTAGCTTCTGGTGGTACGACTTCTGGCGCTGGTAATGATTTTCGCCATTCCTTAAGATGATGATTTGAAGTTTTCAAATTAGAAACAGATGATTTGTTTGAATCAAGATTGATGTAACTTGGAGTAGGTGAACAAGATGGATAAAAACAATTAGGTTGATTTGATGATGAAAGAAGGTGAGGTGAATGATTTAAATCATAATCATTAGGTGAACTTGAAGGATGTGATGAATTTTTTTCAGGTGAAGATTGAGTAGAAAATGAAAGATGATCCCATTCAGTTTGATCAATAAGTTCATGATCTGGTGTAGAAGGACGAGCTTCAGGTTTGTGAGAAAGTTGATGTAAAGATGAAAATGAAGCGCAATGAGGAGGTGGAGAAGGTAAAGGAGACCTTCCAGCTGCACTTTGAATCATACTATCAGCTTCATCGGGTGAAAAGCTGGCAAGATCAGAGAGTTGATCAGCTATGTCATCTTTGCTTGGGATCATGTTTGATTTTTTTGATATGATATTAATGGGAGATTGAGAAGTGATAGAGACTTTTATTGGATCTGGATATTGAAGTTGAGTTGGTTGAACTTGAGGATGTTTGATATTATATTTTTGAGAAGTTGAATAGTTGTCCATGTTGAAAATGACTCGTTAATCAGTTTTACAAGAAAGCTAAACAATTTTTCAAAAGATAGATTTGAGTGATATATCCCGAAAGAGAAGATGAAGTGAAGTACCAGAATCAGAATCAGAATCAGAATGATAATTTAATCAAAGCTAATCAGTGGTTGAGTTGATTTGATCAGGTACCTTGATGACTACTTCAACTTGCTATCATCAAAGGAATTCATTCAAATCACAACCACTCATCATCATCAGCATCAGCATCAATCAAAGGCTATCTTGTATTCTTTATCTTTTCCTTTCATCAACTAACTAATTCTAATTCCCAATTCATCATCAACCCACTATCAAGTCTCATCGGTCGAATTCAGGAAACTCATTCGATCCTTTCACATAATCCACATCAATTCTTTCTTGGTCTAACAACTTCGAATGATCGGTTTTTTCCTTTGTGAGAATGTTGGAAATGAGGAGTTCTACTAGATCCTGATAGATAGATTGTGAGATTAATGAACGCGTCCACAAATTGATGACTGGAATCTAAGTGTAGAGTCACATAAAGGCGTGCAGTATACATATCAACGTGCCCGCACTTTCCTAACAAAGGGGAACTTGGCAAATTAAAAATGAAGCTTGTTCAAGGGGATCTTGAGTGAGATCAAAGAAATTCATCAGTAGATCAGATCCACCACATAATGACTGATTCAAGTCAAATCACAGATAAGCGAGAGAAGTAACCAGAGTGATCAAAACATGACTCGATAACCGCTCTTCTACTCGAGATAAATGAGCCTGCATGAATGACTCATGAACATACAAAGCATCTTAGAAGTGGAGGTTACAAAGCTTCAGTCCAAAGTATAATAGCATATACTCCCTTCAAGCGGAAAAGAAGTTCCTCTTGGAAGGTATTCACTTCAACCAAAGTGCTCCACCAACCAACTGGTCAAATCCTATGTCCAGATTACCATTGTCTGGAAACCGCAAAGCAGTATTTTAAAAAAACCGTTAATCTTCATAACTAAACTCATCAGTTCATAAAAAGTAAGGAGAAAAACGGACAATGAATTCTACTTCAACTGTCTTCAAGAATCAATACTACTAATCAATGAGTTCAATAAGATATATATGTATCAATGTCAATTTTGTATATCAACTAAGAAACTAAAGAATACAAAATCTTACATACATACAAAACTAAAAGTGTAAAGAAAAATCAAGCGAGAAGTTTTAAAACAAGGTGAATGATTTTTTTTTGAAAAAAACAAAGAATACAAATTCAAAAACATTTGAATGATGTACGTAAGGATATAATTGAAAATTCATGATCTTGTGCCAAATAAAAAGGGGTGTGTGTGTTTTTAAGCTAATGAAGTAATGGCTTTTCGATCGGTTGGTAAACCTGTTAATGGATCTACTCCATTCCTTGCTAAATATCGATTATGTCGAATCAATCTTGCCTATTAGATCATATTTACCATCAAAACCCAAAAATCATCAAAAACCAAAAATCAAAAAAGAGAAATTCAATAAAATTTATCATGAAAGAAATCAATTCCACTGACCTGATCAAAATTACAACGATGTTCAGCCATGATCCTTCTAACTTCTTCTAAATCTAACTGTCTACGATCTTCATCTGAAAGGTTAGCAGATAAATCAAAATTCGCAGAAGAGTATCCTGATGATTGAGCCGCATCGAACGTAGGTATTCTAGAAGAACATCAAAAGTTATACAAACATTAGAATATTAGTATAAATATGAAGGGTTGTCTCTTATTCGATTCGAACTTCATAATAAGACCATAGAAACTTACGGTGCATAGGATGGGAAGTGTTGTAAGAGACTTGATGGTAGTAAATTAATTAGATGATGTCGTCGATAAGTGATCAAGACACCTGTTCAGAGTAACAAAAATTTGTAATTCGTCAAAAAATCAGACCAAAAGTCCAAACATTCATAACTTTTTCAAATCACCAAAGCTTATCAAAACAGATGCAATCGTGATCCAAGTAAGTGAATAAATCGAAAATGGAAACTCCATCTTAGGTATGTATGAATTAGTTTCTTCCAAAAGTCGTGGTGGTAGTCCCTGTGTCTGACCAAAAGAGATGTGAAGTAAGGATGAGGTTTCGAGTCCGGAACTTGAACGGTTAGCGTTCAATCAATTGTGTTTCTTCAATAGTATGATGTTCGGTCGGGAAACTTTTAATGAGTAGAGGAAGTTGAGATTGATAAAAATGAAGTTGATGCCAAGGCAAAAGTGGAGAAGAGTGATGTGATTGTTGATCTCAACGAAACAAACTCATTTGATGAGGCCATGACTAATACATACCCGTTATTAGACTTAGCCTAATAAAGCAGCTGATACACATAACATATGTTTGACAGCTGACTGTTGTGAGCTGCGTACAGCAGAGTGCAGACCCACAACTTGATCGTACCCTCCATCGATACAAAAGCAACAAGTCTCTTCCCCAAGTCCTCGGCCCCTCCTGCCCGAAATCAGCTCATATGCTCATCAATCAAAGCAAACGGCTTCACTTTTGCATTCCCTTTCGCCTGGCCTTTTCCAAAGAAAGTTCTCCAATCCAAGAACCCTCAAAAACCGACTCCGAGTCCGACCAATCACAAATGACAAAAACTCACATAATTGCCTTCTCACACTCTTCCCTTTCATCATCCTTTACGCCGGCTCACGCTCACACCCGGCGCCTTTTTCGTGGCCCAGGGCATGGCCGTGGCCATGGCCTGCACCCGGCGTGGCCTGCCACGGTCAGGCCCTTTCTAGCCAGGGCCTTACAGTGGCGCCACAATGGCGCCATGATCTGGGGCGCGGATTTGAGAAAACACAACACGCTATCGAGCGTTTACTGATTTCTCAATCTCCCTCGATCCAAATCTCTGTCTATGGAACAGATGCCACTCATCCACTAGCATTTCTTGTTTATGTTTACATCGATCTCTCCATTTCTCATTCTACCTTTTATGCTTATTGACTTTGTTACCCTTTCTTTGTGATGATCAATCGTGGATAATTGATTTTTATTTGAGTGTAGTGAATTGTAAGTATTTCTATTGTTGATATCTTTTATTTGGCTTGCTTTACTATCATCTCTTGAGTCTTTGTAATCAACTTATTGAGCAGGGAATCGAAAGAAAGCAACTCTATATTGTTAATGGTATCATGAAATGAGAACGTTTGATGATTGCCGAGCTCGATTTTGGTCACTGCCCCACCCTTAAGCCTCTCCTTATGGGGCTTAGCTGGACTTGA
Organism: Melampsora larici-populina 98AG31; assembly: GCF_000204055.1. Lineage (NCBI taxonomy): Eukaryota > Fungi > Basidiomycota > Pucciniomycetes > Pucciniales > Melampsoraceae > Melampsora > Melampsora laricis-populina. The sequence goes on from NW_006768776.1 coordinate 807,544, forward strand.
TGCCCTGCTAAGGCCACGGAGGGCCCAGGGCCATGGCAAGGGCCATGGCCTATGCCACGGCCATGGCCCTGAGCCCTACCGTGGCGCCACGAGGCTTCGTGGCTTCGGGTGCGAGCGTGAACGCCGGCTTCATCGTCACACAAAATCATGCTAAAGATTTATAACCCATTCGGCTATACCTCTTTTAAGCCAAAAAAAAACTTCTCCATTTTGTGATGCTAAACTATCCGGCAAGATCGTATACTATTTATCTTTCTTGCAGATCAATTCACTAACGGTACTCAAAGTAAAAAGGTGGTTTCTGCCTACTTCAGAACCTAGAACCTACTTTATTTTTTTGGCGGTGATTTTTTTTCTAAGTATGTTTTCCGTGATCGGGTAGCTTTGAGGACCCTTTTTCTACTTTAAAGATACCTTTGGCCTCTGCCACACACCTTGCATCGGCCTCCAGCAAGAACTGTCCGTAGATATGGTTCAAGCATCCGGAAAGGTCCTATCTGTCATGTATCCCACCTCGGAACCTCCATCCTCATCCATCTTACGTCAGCTTACACGCCTGCCTTCACCTCAAGATCATGACAACCTTTGATTTGAAAACGGTCGATTGGTTTTTGAAACTATCGATTGTTTCAACTCTCACTTTCTACAACATAGAGTCGCACTGAGCACTCTCGACCCAGGCTTCTGTTCATTTGTACATCAAATTTTCATTGCAGAGACACCCAAAAAAGAAAAAGACACACATCACAACAAAAACCTAGACTGAGCAATCGTTTTTAAAAACAATCAATCATCACAACTTGCATGGGGTTAAGGATGATCATACCAAAAAACCTTTTGAACAACCTATTGTTTCCAAAATCAATTGTTTTTCACAACTCTCAAGACTTTAGAATTGACATTGTATCCGTTAACAATTCAGGGTTTGAAGGAGTTGATTGAAAATAAATTGACTAGACCAGCGATACTTCTTATCAAAATCAAAAGAATTAGAACCGAGTTCTGACTGATTTAAATCAAATTCATCTTCAACTTGATGATCAATCGGTACACCAAAATAAAAGATTGTAGTCAAATGTGGTAAGTCTAGAATTTGTTTTATTGAAAGTTTGGAATGAGTAGGTGAATCGATTGAAATTTGTAGTTGAACAGCAATATGAGTTTGTGAATGATAAAGGGTTTCCTCTGGAATTGAGTTGTTGGTGAACTTGGAGAGGGAGACTGAGGGTTTGAACTTTGCAGAATAGGATGGTGGTAGTGGTTGAGCCGACAAGATGAGTGTGAAATGAGGCAACCGGCACGGCGGTATGAAGAGTGCTCGCCTACTTTTTCCGGGTGGTGCCTAGTTTTTGGAAGTAGGTTTCCCTAGGTTTCCAAACTAGGCAGAAACCACCTTCTTACTTTGAGTACCGTTACTCTTTTAGACTCTGTCTACTTATTAAAACTTGTTTGAATTGTTTTGAAAAGATTGAACATTCTTTTCTATAATTTTTGGTTATTAACTTTTTATGTATCTGTCTCGTTCAAATAAATCACAAGATTTCCATATGTCCTTGCATGTTAGAAATCTGTATTCGAGTAGTAAACTTTTAGTGATAGATGAAAGGCACTCATTCGCTGGGCAGTACACTGAGCCACCTATATCAAACCCTACAGAAACACCGTATATCCATCGACTTGGAGTGTGCACCTTTGTTCCAGAAGGCGGTGCCACTGCCAGTGGGTTCAATTCCAAGATGTGATTGAGAATCTTGAATCCATTTTATAAGGTATCAAGAACATGTGGTGCCGTGATCAAGATTGGATAGGACCTCAATAGTCATAGAGGAGAAAAGAAATGTTTCAATGATCACTTCATCATCATTCATGGTCTGTTCAGAAATGCTTCAGGTGAACTGGTGAAGTTCAGGATGAGTTGTATAGATTTGAGTTTTCTCTCCACTCACCGCGATTCAACTTTAAAGAAATAAGAACTATCTTTTCATCTCAGTCAAACAAACTCCTCGAACCCAACATGTATAACCAAAAAAACACGCACATAGTACTTAACAATTGCAAACCTCTCACACAAAGATCTTCCTCACCTCTGTCATCTCATCAAGAATGACGACGATAGATGATAAGCAACAAAAGTTCAAATACAACAAAAACACACACGCTAAAATGCTTTTCTTTTCTTTTTGATAAAAAAAAAGACAACACGAGTGTCCAACGAATACCAAAAAATCACAAAAAATATATATAAGATTAATAATACAGATTGAAAAAAACCCGTCTATTTCAACCTTTTAGGTTCAACTTCCATATGACCCCATTTCAATGAAAATCAACCTTCACAACGGTCACTTCAGATAATATATCAACAACATGCGACTTTTAGGTCTTTTTTCTTTCTTTTGTTAAGATGAGCTATATGTAAGATTGGTAATACTACTTTGATTTCTTTGTCTCGTTTACTCATGAGTAAAAAATAGTTGTAATTTATATGAAATGCTCAAGATCTTCCTCTTCATAAGCTTACAGAACTCGCTCGGTCCACCCGCGAGAAGAGTTAACCGGTTTCGATTGACTCGCGAAGGGTGTTCACAAGCTCGTGACTATCCAAAACAAAATTATGTGTGTCATTAGTCTCTGCCTCAATAAATAGGTAGGAAGAGGCAATTTGAAAAAGTCCAGACATCACATACCATTCACAAAGATTGGCATTCAATAATGCTTGACCTTCCGGTATACCGCCATCACGACCTTTGAATTTCCCATCATCTCTGATCGCATCAATCTGAGAGAGTGCAAGCTGATAGGGATACAAGTCTCGAGGGGAAAGACCACCGCCGTACTTGAGCACTTCCGTTAGACACTTCTTGAGCGTCGAGAGTTTGTTAGCGATCGGCATGAGTTCTTCCGAGATGGGTTCGGAGGATGACATCAGGCGATAGATGAGACCATAGCAACGTCGGAGCAGATAGTGCAGAACCTGGAAATAGGGATATGATGGTCAACAAGAATTATAAAGAAGGTGCTGTAGATGATCGGGCTGACCAGTTGTCCATCTTGTTTATTTCCTTCAGCATCCACAAATTTGCCCGTCTACCCTCTTAGCCTCTAGCTCTTGAAGAGAGACTTGAAAAATTGTACAAATCCTGCCATCCCAATTAGTCGATAAGTAGGTGGTATGTGATCATCTCCCATGTCTCTAGTTACTCACAGTTTCGCGTAAAGTCCAACGATGAGTCAAAGTCAGACGTTCTAAGGCTGCTCTCAAGTCACATAGTCGATCATAAATAGGCTTAAGAGTGGGCGAGACATCTTCCTTCCTAGCACCAATCTCTTGACATATTTCAAAGTTTTCTTCCAAAAGACCTGTTAAGATGGCTTGACCTTCAGGTACCGATGATCCACCGGGCCCCAAAAACTTTCCGTCAATTCGTTTCGAGTCGATTTTACGCAATTCTTCTTGAAGAGCGTCCAATTCAGCTGCCGTGGGTTTGCGAGCCGCTAGTGCAGCTAGTTGCCTACGAATCGTGATCAAACGTTGATGGATTGGGACCAGTTCGAACGAGAGCACCGATAAAGAAGCCAAAAGAGACTTGAGCATTCTGGCTGAGAAATCATATTGACATAGAGAGATTAGTCAGCTTGCTAACTCTGCCCGTCTTGTGGGCGTACAAACGGCCTGCGGGGTTAGTTGGAAGGGTGCAAATGCAAGGAGGCGTTGAAATGGTCTCCTTACTACAATCATCCCACTTGCGTAGCAAAAGTTTGGTAAGCCCCTCTGGGTGTAACTCGTCATCAGGTACACCATCGACTTCGGCTTCTTTCTTGGCTGCAATTTCTTTATCTTCATCTCTGATGATAATCGCTTTGAGCTCATCTAATCGGGTCTGGAAAGGCATCAAATCGGTTTCCGTATAGACACCAGATTGATTCATGTGATCTAGGAGTTGCTTTTGGAGAGGCAAAAAATTTGATATCAGCTGAGGCGATGGACATGGAAAATCAAAGGTTTTGGTACCTTCATCGTCGATAGCTGGCAGTATGTCGCGGGACTTTCTCGACTCTTGCCGATCGTTAAGAAGAATAAACTGAGGAGTTGGAACACGTCATTGAGAGTAGTATCAACCCTGTTGCTAGTATGTGATTCATGAGATGAATTTATTGGTGGGCTTGAAGTATTTTCTTCGGGGGGCGATGAGGTTGAGTTGGTTTCGTCGCGAACTTCATTGAGCTTGTTGACTGCAAATCAGGAAATCCAATGTTAATTTCGAAGCCGGTCTCTGAACAAAGAATTCATGTCACGTGGGAGCTATGGGGCAGATTCAATGGGAACCAAAGTGATGATAGTGAGTGAAACGTGATGTGATCACTTCAACAAACCTTGCTTGATGACAGCTGCATAAATTTGCATTACATCAGCGGAACGGATATACTCGGATCGGTCCTTTTTCAGTTTGGTGAGCCTGGCCCGGATACTGCAGGTAATGATCGACGTGATAGAGAGTGATCGAATGCGGTAAAAGAGATAGGTCAGGTGACAAAAGGAAAGCCAGAGGTTGAGATCAGGGAACAGGAAAAGAGGATAGAAAAATGGTCAAGAAGTTTATATCCATCAGTTCAAAGTCAAGCTAAGATGAGGCAGAAGAAGAAACCAAACTCACTTGACCAGAGCCTCGAGGATCGGTAACTCAGAGATGGGCACTGGCATGATGATAGAAGCGAATGGAGAGAAGAAGCCAAGAAAGGAGAATGGATAGGTTTAGGAAGAGGTATTGGAAGATAACTTAAATGATTACTATGCTAAAGTCTATCCTTTTGATAGGAAAGAGTGGAAAAAAAGAGAAAATGAAAGAACAGCCCGTTGAAAAGCAGGATTCGTGCGTACTGAATCGAATGGTTATTTTTAATCTCGAAGGTTCACGAATTGAATAGAAATCAAGAGGGCTGATCCTGGTTGATCCAAAGTGAAGTGAATTGAAGTTACAGAAGGGCCGTGAATCGATTGCTTGCTTGCTTGCTTGCCTTCGTTTGTTGTTTACCTTGGGGGAATGGTGGTCAAAAAAAGATACGTTAAGTTTGATTGCGAACTTCGAAGTTTGAGATTGTTACAGCTACTAAAAAAATTATTGGAAATTTCCCACTTTGTGTTGCACCAGGATTAAACTCCAAAGTAGATAAAACCGCTGTATGACCGTGAGATACCTGGAAGCCCTCCTCTCTGTGTCGTATGGCTTGAGCTTCCATATATGTCAAACTGTCATTTCACCATGACAGTTCTTGGCAGGAGGGTCTCCGTTTCTTTCGATCACAATCAACTGGTACGGTTTCCATTCAGGGAGTTTCCATTTCCCATCCTCTCTCTCTTTCATTCTCTATTCCCCCATCATCCGGCTCTCATCATCATCTTTCGATTGCAAACTGGCCAATTCGGTTTCCATTTCCCCTGATCTCTTTCCTTCTCTATTTCCCCCTCATTCGACCCTCATTCTCATATCTCTATCGGCTTTCAATCTTAGACTTGCTTCCTCATTTGATCTTTCGAAGCCAATCTTTTGGTTCAAATCAAACCTTTCATATCAATCATCAATTCCATCGAATCATTTCTATTGATTCTATTCTATCGAATCAATTTCTTCAAGGTACGTTGATTCCATACATAATCCATACCATTCATACCATTACTATCAGCAATCAGATGATATTAGATTGTCATCTGGTTGCTGATAGACTGGGTCAAAGAAAGATTTTGATATTGGGGTTTATTTCTTCCAGATGCCAACTAACCTATACAGTGCCGATATCAAACTCGTAGTGGTCCGGATGGCTCTTCGTGGAATGCCTTATAGCGACATCATCAAGACTTTAGGTGTTGGAATATCTCTGAGCTCGGTTCGGCGGTGGTTTGACCTCTACCAGCGGACTCGAGCTGTCGTTACGAACCCTGCGGATTACTTAGACCGAGGCCCTCCGACCACTCTAGGAGCTGCTGAGCAAGAATTCATTCTGGACTCTCTCCGACTCGATCCAACCCTCTACCTAGATGAATTGCAAAGTAAAATCCAAGAGCGATTTGACCTTCATGTCTCTACGATGACACTTTCTAATGAACTACGAAATCGAATTAAGTGGACAAGGAAGAAAGCTCGTACTGTCCACCCCAACCAATCTCTGGTTGCGCGGGGTGCTTATATCGCGTCAGTCCATGGCATTGATCCAAGGTGTTTGGTTTTCACAGGTGAGCGTTTTTTCTTCTTCATTTCATGTGCCATCCTGTTTGCTAACTTGCTGCTCATGTGCCGAATTTCCCAGATGAATCTGCCATCACCAAGCGCCGATTATATAGAGATTACGCCCGAGCTCCACTTGGTGAACGGTCTGTCCGCCTTGAGAGGCCAACAGCCGCGGTTTGATGGTCGGTCTTGCCTTCTATTTCGATGGATGGGATTCTTGCTTGCAAAATTCAGATGGGAGGATATTCACGCATTGATTTTGAATCATATTTGGAGCATGATGTAGTGAGTAGTTTGTTCTTTTTTATAATTTTATTTATATTTACCACTCTGACATGCTTGCTTTGCCATATGCGTATGTAGTTGCCTGCTATGAACGCTTGGCCTGCCCGCAATTCCGTTTTAGTGATGGATAATGCCCCTATCCATCACGGTGGAAGGGTTGCGGAGCTATGTCAGGCTCGAGGGGTACGACTCTTGTATCTCCCTACTTATAGTCCTGATTTTAACCCGATAGAAAAAGGTTTTTCCGTTCTGAAAGCTCGTTTAAGAAGATCTCAAGCGCTCCAAGGCGCCATGAACTTGGAAGAAGAACTGGCTGCAATTTTTATAACAGCGATGGAAGTTCTCACCCCATCTCTTTGCGAAAGCCTATTTAGAGGCTGTGGGTATCTCTGATTTTACACCATTCAGGGTGGTTTGGCTGCCTACTTTCAATTTTAGTATCAAAATATAAATATGTGATCTAATCATGTCGAGCTCTCTCATATGAAGGTCTCAAATGTTTTCAATCCTTTCAATTCTTCTCTCAATTTATGTTCTCGCTAGTGTTCTATTCCGCTCGAATGAAGGGGTTAGATTGTGTTATCTCGTTCAATGTCTCTTCTCTCAAATGTCTCGGGAGTGTTCTTCTATTCCTATCCTTCAATGTCTCTCTCAAATGAAGTTCACCATCAATGTCCGTTTTCCATTTCAATCAATCTTCAGACTATGAAATCAGAGTGTTATATTTTGCAATAGCAATGAAGAATTCATGGTTACTCATAATACTCTCGAGAATACCTGTGGGACGTCCCCCTTGAGTTGACTTTGACCTCATCAGAACCTAACCTGAATGGTTCGGGCTCTTTTTAATTTGAAATTCATGAGTATTTCTTTTGTTTAGAACACTTTGATTTATTTCAATGTATTCGTTTTGTTTAACATATTCTTTTTGTTTAACAGCCTTCGATGATTTCAAAAGGGTCACTATCACGATTAATATCGTGAATGATATTGATCCAATGTTGATATGAAAACGAAATGGAAAACATCCTCAAAGATGTGATGTGCTCTCAATGCGGGCCTCTTGCTCTCAAAGGGAAATATTATTCACAATTTTTTTTTATTTCCAATATAAACAAAAGAATAAGATATATACACCATAAAGGAGACAAAGCCAGTCAGAACAAAAAAGGATCAAGAGGAAAAAGGTAATCTAAACGAGTGAAGAAATAGAAAGAAATGGAAATAGAACCGAAAAGGTAAGGAGGGCCACGTGTATATTCCTCTTCATATACTATCAGATAATAAACACCATAATCATGAAAAGGGAACATAAATGATAGACTAGAAAAATCACCATGATTTGAAGACAAGTCACGCCCAGAAAAAGAGGCTATCAAACAGAAGAAAAGGATACTAGAAAAGAAGAAAAGGATACTAGAAAAGGATACTGTGAGAAGTTAAATAAAACGATAAGGTCAAAAGTCAAACCAGTCAGAACAGGGGATAACAAACTCAAGATCAAGACGGACCAGGCGATTAGACGTAAAAGCAAAGGTAAGAAGTGAAAGAAAAAGAAACGGTGAAAAGTTAAACCAGTCAGAACAGGGGATAACAAACTCAAGATCAAGACGGACCAGGCGATTAGACGTAAAAACAAAGGTAAGAAGTTCAAAAGAAAAAGAAACGGTGACAAAGTTAAACCAGTCAGACACGATATAATACTCAAGACGTGAAATAAGTTGCGTTGAGCTGTTAAAGATCAGGCGAAGGTTAAACCAGTCAGACACAGAAAAGGCACTCAAGAGAACGCAATCAAGTAGATGAAACGTATAAGGTGAAACGTTAATAACAGGTAACAGTGCCATCACATCCGAGTAGGAACAATATGAAGCCATGCATCTTATTGAGGAGTGGAACCGAGGAATGGAGCTGTGGAACGTAGTCAAAGGTTAGTAAGAATACAATGCCAAAAAAATTGATATGAAATGACACATACCATTTACTCGCTGGTCACGAGCTTGGGCTGCTGCAAGGAGGCGAGCAGCTACGTTGCCATCCATACCTCGCTCAATCAAGTACGCCTCAGTCATATTGACTGAGGGGATGAGGTCCATCCACGATTCGATACCTGCATTGGCCAGAATCATCCGTGTATTGACGTCTTCAGGCGGTACACCTACCAGGTAAACAAAGTTTTCGAGGGCCGCCTCATGCGAGGCCATGACGTCGAGGCCGTCTGAGGTGTCTGAGGTGTCCCCATCATCGTCAATGGGGGCATCAAACCATATCGAGTCACCTCGGGATCGACCTGTGGCTAATGGATTAAACATCGTCAGTCCAAAAAGATCAAGAAAATCGAAACAAAGGTGAAAAAAAGTGAAGGTGAAAAAAAGTGAAAGATGTACATACCATATTGGGGTCTGCTGACTTTCTTCGGACTCTCAAGGGGTGGAGTCAAGGGGGGCCAGTTCTCATAGTCACTCAAGTTGAAGCTAGGCAGTGGGGAAGACGAAGCCAAGTTGGTGGCGACTCCTCCAGTTCGTGTCGGGGTCGTGGTCATTTGAACTGGTGGACTCTCTTGCTTGACAGTGGGTAGCGGACCGAAGGATGGCTTAGGCTTGACGTCAGGAGATGAAGAACATAAATTGATGATTCCTTGAGCTTTCGAGGTGGACGCTTGGGGTTTGACTTTAGCATCAAGACTTTGAAGGCCACGGCTTGAGCGCCTCGAACGTGCGGCAGATCGTCAAGCAGAACTGTTGAGACTACGCTGAAGGACACGGTTGTTGACATCCATCTCCTTGTGAAAAACTCGAGACTTGATCATTTCGTTCTTGTATTCGGCAGTGTTCGGAGGAATATGCAAAGTCGCCATTCCAGCAGCCTAAAATCAAACATAGACGTGATTAATCATAACATCAAGGGAGATGAAGTGAAAATAAGAAGAGACTCACTTTGGCCTTGGCCCAGATAAACGCAGCCCGGAGGGTGAAGCGATAATGGAAGTGGGGATCCCATGGAGCGACCAGAATCGCTCCATCACCTCCTGCGCTCCCCTCTTCAGCATGCTTGCGATAAATCGCAGCACAGGCTTCGTGCAATGCAACTAGTTTTTCAGACGCCTGGATTAAAAACAAACATAATGTAAATAAACGTTAATACCAGAAGAAGTGAAACATTATAAAACTTACCTCTAAGCGGGCATGAGCCTCCGCAAGATCTTCACTCGCCAAGCCGGGACCAGACGCAGAAGCTATAAGCTTCTTGGCCGCACTAACCTGTAATCGTATGTAATAGAAAGACAATTGAAAATCATTTTTAAGCATCATGCAGCCGAGTGACAAGTCTTCAGAAGTTCGAAAAAAACCTTACCTGCGCCAATTTTTTGGCCTTAGCAGTTTCATTCTCCGTTTCAATCAAGATCGTACCCTTCTTTTTCTTGGAGGCTTCGAGGATATCCACAAATTCTTGCCAAGACTCGTAGCCACGCAGATTGACCTTGGAACGCCCAACAGTACCTTTGCAAGTGACAGACGGCGCCAAGTCACTGGCGAGTATGATTTTACTCATACCCGGAGCATAAGCGTTGCATATTCCACCACAAAGGCGCTTGAACTCGTTCAAAGACAAACCGTACAGACAAGCTTTGAGGTCGATGAATTCGCCGTCGTTGAAAAACTTCGATTCCAAGATTTGCAATTTGCTGGCGGTACTGGTGGACTTACGGGTGGCAACCTTTGTCGGAGCTGCCATTGGGACGACTACTTTGACTTCAGATTGGGTGTGGATCTTGAATACAACCGCAATGGCAACCTCGTGTTTTTTGTCGAATGCAGCTCGTCCATTGGTACCCTTGGCAAAAACTGGCTGGCCAGCCATGCGGGCTGGAGTATCATCATCTGCTGAAATGACAGGCTTCGACGCGTCGAACACTAAAGGAAGATATCAGTTGATGGAATTATTAAGGATTCCAATCAACTGACTTACCGTTATTATGAGAAACCGCGCTTCCCAAAGCCGAAGTGACCGAAGCTTGGGAGGTCTTACATTCTTGAGATAATTGAGACATTCCTAATGTAATAATGAGACATCACGAAAGAGTAAATCAGACCAAGTTATTCCAAATTTGAAAACTAAGAGAAAAAAAACGTACTTATGAATATAGCCAAAAGAAGACAAGTAAAGCCTGAAAGAAATGAACGTAAAAGTGTGATGATATTAACATGCACGTAATAACCAGAGAAGAAAGAACATCAACTAACAATAAGTAGGATAATAAAGGATGAGTGGGTTTGGAGTGTTTGAAGGACTGAAGATGAAGACTTTGAATGAATCCAATCGATAGCAGAAAGTAGCTTGAGGGATTGGTCGAAGGCGGCCTGATAGGATGGCTTTTATAGGCAGCCCTAGCCAAGGACTAGAGGTGGCCTTGGCCGCTAACTGCATCGATTCGAAGAAAGGCATTTGAACCAAGCCTCGAAGGTATTGCTTCCGGTTCGCCAAGAGCCCACAAACGGCCGGAATCAATGTTGGATCGTGATTTTGCTAGCTTTGCACTTCTTCCTTGATTCTTGATATGAATGATTTGACAGTAGATAGAAGATAACTTTGGTATAAACTTTTAATAAACGAACTTCCAGATTGATTGTGAAAGCTTTTAAGTTTGCTAGCTTGAGACTGGTCGAGATTGAGCGATTGAGATGTTAATCAAGAACTCGTAAATGATGATTTAAGCACAATAAAGAGGTCTAAAGAAGTCGTTGATTTGAAGTCTTCTACCAAGTGTGAGATTGTGATCCGTTCGATTTCTAGAATTGCTCTTTGGTATAAATTTGCTGAAAGATGGAAACCAATGAAGTGTTTCAATCGAGAGAAGTGTTGGATCGAGAAAAGTGTTGAATTCGAAATAAGCGGTTCAATTGAGAGAAAGTTTGCTAGCTTGAGACTGGTCGAGATGGAGCGATTGAGATTTTAATAAAGCACTCGTAAATGATGATTTAAGCACAATGTTAGGTAAAGAAGATTTAAGCACAATGTTAGGTAAAGAAGTCTAAAGAAGTCGTTGATTTGAAGTCTTCTACCAAGTGTGAGATTGTGATCCGTTCAATTTCTAGAATTGCTCTTTGGTATAAATTTGCTGAAAGATGGAAACCAATGAAGCGTTTCAATCGAGAGAAGTGTTGGATCGAGAAGTGTCGAATTCGAAATAAGCGGTTCAATTGAGAGAAGAGCAATAAGTGTTTCGATTCTGTTTGAATGAATCGAAATGGATGCAATGAACAGAAGTCTTTTCGAAAGAAGATGAGGTCTTGTGAGATTGTCGGTCGGCTGAACCGCCGTATCTGATTGATTGAAACTATGGTATTGGTGAATAGAAGGAAGAGGTTGCGAAAGAAGTGGAGGTATTGTGAGAATGCCGGGTGAAGCGCCGTATCCGGCTGAAGCGCCGTAAGAGTACTGAAAGGTTCTTTTGAAAGGTTCTAATGAAATGGATGGTTGATTTGAGGGTGGCTTGGGTGGGAAGACGATAAGAGGAGTGAGAAAGTGCATAGGTCATTTGGCTACGTAGTCATGGGTAGGGGGTTAGTCAAGGGCTGGGGGTTAGTCATTGGTTGGGGCAGGTTTGGGCCGGGGATAAGGGGACCTCGGTCCCCTTCTACGGAGAACCTGTCTGTCATGGTTTGAGAGAGAGGCACTTTGACATGTTTGACAGGTCTCTCGCGGTCATACCGTGGTTTTATCTGGGTCTGAGTTAAATCCTGGTGCAACACCAAACTGGGAAATTTGCCAATAATTTTTTTAGTAGCTGTACATAAGTTTTAAATTTTGATTTTTGTCTGTTCCTCCATGGACCATAACAAGATACAGAAATCCAATCCATTTTATTCTCAACTTTTAGCCTTCATGAACTGTCTCGACAATCTTATCAAAATACCACATACAATATATTTTCCAAAATATCCATGGCAGCACGTCGAAAACAGCATGGCACTATGTTGTGGTGCTTGCATAAACCAAAATGAACTTCAACTATATGACAGACATACAAGGAAGCTCATAGTATCCAGATGGTATGGAAGCCGGCCATATGACTGAAATAAACTGAGCAGCCCGACCACTCTTGGTGAGCTAAGCTCCATGATAAACTCTCAAGGGTTCCCCCCTCATCTCCCATATAGCATATCAACAAAAAAATACACCTTGCGTCTAAGTCTCAAAGACATATATTCAAACAAAACATTTGCGTAAGAACCAAAACCCAGGAAGAAAACATGATAGCTTCACCCTCTCCTTTCCGCTGAAAACCAACTACACGGGTCCTTCCCAAAGCGTAAAGAAGAAACACAAAATGTGATACAACTTTATACACCTCATTGGGAAAGACCATAACATTCCCTGAGCCATGAGTTAGCCTACAGACAAGGTAACCAAACCACAAGTCAGCCTTCTATCAAAAGGAACTAGACCAACCACAAGCTCGCCTTCTATAAACTAGAATATATTTACAGGAATCTAGGAATGGGTATTGGAATAAATATTTTACCAGACAACAAAATTCCTATTCCCTTACTTGCAAAGTCCAGTTACCAGTTCTCCTGATAGGATTAGAACATAGCTCCAGTCTCTCCAAAGCAACAACTTAGGAAGCCTACATTGTCAACGGAATTTCCCAGCTACTACTATTCTTGAGAAGAAGACCAACTCACCAAATAAGCCTAGCAGCAACTAAGGTAGTTCTATTGTAGGTTTTTCCTATTCCTAATTACCCCATCTTCACTCCCCTCCTTAATAACCACTTCAGATTCTTATAATCTCATCACTACTCTATTAATAGAGTAGTTGATCCTTGGTCACATACCTCTGGTTCTGTAACATATAGTTGATGGGATCCCTGTTGTCTTGTGACACAGGCTATTCTTGGGATACCTTATCCTTCAAAACACTGCCCGGTTTGAGAGCCCAACCAACTCTCTTCTGTTAACCTACAGTAATCTGTGGATCAACTTATTTCTTAGTTCTTAATTTGACCTTGGAATAAAAACCCTAATAGTACCTTTATTCCACTCCCTGGTTTACATTTGTAAGGAACCATCTACCATCTCACGTACCCAGTGAGATAACTTGTCAGGACTTGAAGCAAGTGAACTAGACTTCTTACCTTCATAACTTGTAGCCACCCTGACAGAGTTCAAGTTGGAAATTTCACCAGTGGAAAAAATGCCCAAAGTGCGAGCAACTCCAGGCCAGCAACACAGGTGTTGTGTGCTGCACTGCACTTGTGTTGTGGTTTTTCTGACCACACCACACCAAAAAATTGATTTTGAGGTTGCGGCCTGACCTGCTGTTCAACAAGATGTGTTGAATCAATAGTTTTTTTGGGCCACAACAAAATTTGTTGTGTTACTGCCCAAAAAACTCAAAATTTGATGTTTTTTTGGTGCTGTTGTGCTTTTTGCATTGCATGATGGTGTGGTGACACTACACAAAATGTCATCTTTACCGGGCGGTAAAGAAA
>NW_006768776.1:825690-826531 GCF_000204055.1 Melampsora larici-populina 98AG31
ACCAAGATGGAGATAGAGGAGTTAACTCACCATTTTCATTGCGAGCGGTACGTTTTTGTCGCTTTGGACAAGTGCTTCCACGGGTTAGAGGCCGCCCCATCAGACTGGGTGTTGATTCGAGAAAGTATGATAGAGAAGATTATGAAAGACAAGCTAAAGAAATTATGGAAGTGCGATTGTTCTGTTGGGGCAGAGGCAAGGAGATGACACCAATCATTGAGGTGGTTGTAATTTTTGAAAATGGTGGGTCTATATTAGGTAAGTGTTCTACATCTCACTGCCAGCATTAAATAGGTTCCCTGGTCGGAACATGACCTAGGCTGGGAATATCATTGAGAGAAGAATGGAGCATCACATCATCTCGCACTGCACATCTGAGCCATAAAGCATACACTACATATGTGCAAACATCTGAGTAAATCCTTAGCTATCAGCTACATACAGGTCCGCTCAGTTATCTGCTCATCTAGATAAGAAAATCATGTGTAATACATGCTGTAACTTTGTTCAGATTGAGACACACATTTCAAAATATTGACTACATATATCACAATGGCTACTCAGGCAATATTCATGGAACTGTGTAACAGTAGCAGAATGGGAATCTGATCACTAGGACCCATATTCCCATCTGGGAACCTCTTTAATGCTGGAAGTGTCTATGTATTTAATTAGTGTGGTGGAAGATTCGGAGGGATTACACTATGTGATATGGTAATCGTGCACAGTTTATTTTTTCAGGATGAGATTTCTTTTGGATTTTTTGGATGTAGTCTTAGCGTGGTAATATTTCAATTGTAAGTATGAAGGGTTGTTGGATTTTGGGCTGGGAGGGAGTGGG
>NW_006768776.1:826631-829386 GCF_000204055.1 Melampsora larici-populina 98AG31
TAAATTTGAAAGAATTAGTAAGTAAGGAATTGAGGAAAGAATCCATTTAGTTTGAGTCTTTAAGAAATGGAAACTGTTATGAAAAGAATGAAATTAGAAGGATAAAGTTAAAGAAGTTGAAGAAGAACTCAAAAATATAGGTATAATGGTTGGAAAATGGTTTTAGGTTAATATTAATTGTTTAGAAGGGTCAAGAAGGTTATATTATGAAAGAGAAGTATAAAATTAGTCAGAAAAATGTTTAATCATGGGAATTGATAAGGGAGGAGTGACATTATTTAAGGAAGATGGAAATTCAAGGATGGTAAACAAGGGTACAGTCAAACCCGCGCACATGCATACCCGTGCACATGCATAACCAGCCAAAATGCATAAGTTTTGGTTTCCACCCAGCTGGTGCGGGCCAATTTTGTCATTAATTGCATAATTATGTCAAAAACCATAATGCATACTTCTTTTCAAGTCCCCAAAGTCACAATGCATGCCTACAAAGCGCCCCAGGATGTGTTTTTTTTCCATTGAACTCTGATCGAATCCTTTGCAAATAGGATTTTGGCAACATCAGGCAGCAATGAGCCCTCTATGGGGTCAAACCAACCCCTAGTGGTGTTTTTTTCTGTGTTGAAAAAATGTCTTGTCCTTGTACCCGCGCAAAATACAAACGTACTATTGCATAAACTTATACAATTTCAACAAAAACCCGTCATAACACATATTTCAATGCATTTAAGCCTAAATGCATACAAATATGCATGATGGGGGTTTATGCCTATTTGCATAACCCGCGATAATGCATATCAAAAATTGTCTCCCCAATTTATGCATTAGCGCAGGTTTGACTGTACTATGGTATTAATTCCTGTGTAGTGATGTCATTGAAGGATCTATGGCGCCAAGAATTTTTCAAATTGATTTTATAGTTATTCTTATGATTGGATTGATGTGGGATGGCATTTTGATAGAAGAGAAATCAATATTAGACATGAAAATGGTCAAAAATCATTGAAATTGAAGGTTTTCAGCTAATTACATATGTCAAAACTTGTCAGATCAGGATGTGTGATAGCTCCATCAACAGGGAATTATTCATTTCATGATGTACAGCCTTTAAAAAATCAGTAACAGAGGATTAGTGAGAACATGATAAGGAAACAAAGAAAATATTGTGAATTTCAGATTTGGCGCTCACGCCAACACACAAACCCCGCCGCTGTAAACTGGGGCAGCGCGGCGGTGGTGCGGCGGTCGCGCCGCTGCTTCGGTCTGATGAAACTTCACTGGGGTGATACCGCTCTTCTGCGCGGTTTTCACTGCGGTACACCCCGCCGCTGTCCAATTGAGGGCACCCCAGTGGGAAGCCTGGGTCGCAGTGCGCCTTTAATTAGTCCGAAATCCACCATCACAACATGCCTGACAAGATTCCCCCTTCAAGTACCCCTTTGACTAAATTTCTGAACAACAAAGTGACTCAACAACTCGTCCCAACTTACTTAATTCTGGCTCAAGATTCATCTGATCAAGAAATACAAGTCACCATTAATCAAAACATTCAACTTTTTACCAAACATCATTTGAATGTAATTGATTCGATTCATAAACTACCCTAACCAGCATCATTTGGATGTAATCAATTTAATTCATAAACTTGGTCCACCATCAACGTCAGAAATTGATTCAGATAGGCTTATTTCAATCTTTTTTTGTATCATTGAATAGAACTTGTTTCTATCAATCTTTCAAATGTAATCGATGTAATCTTTGAACTCAGTCCACAATTAAGATCAGGAATTGATTCAAAGAGATATTGATCTCATTGAAGATCCAAATGCTTATTTCCAGTTTCTTTGTATCATCGAATAGAACTTGGTCCAATCAATGTTTTGAATGTAATTGATTCAATTCTTGAACTTGGTCTACAATGAAGATCAGAATTCAATTCAAATAGAAATTGAATCGATCTTGTTGAAGATCCAAGAGTTTGTTTCAATCTTTTTGTATATCATTGAATAAAGAATTTTCCTATCAATCTTCAACAAAAGCCAATCTAATTTGGATTATGAAGGATTAGACATCGATCTCGTTTGAAATTGAGGATGTTCTTCCAAAACCTTTTCCTATCAATGTGTTTCTATCAATTTTCTCATACACAACTTAAGAAATTGTAATTCAATATCCCCAATCATCCTTTCCAGGCCGTGTGGTTTAAGAGGACAGAGGTGTGGAAATCTGAATTAATTTTTGTTCTTGTTGGGTTATTTGAGGCTTGTTTTGCCTGCTGAAAGGGGGACTGCGGCACTCTGAGCCCTATTTGAGCGCGCCACTGTCTCAGGGCAATTTTTTTGCACTGCGGTAGCGCTGTGGTGAGGCTACGTAGCCACTGTGATAAAGCCCAGCGCTGTCTCAGTTGACCAAAAATGTGGCGCGCTGTGGCGGGGTTTGTGTGTTGCTCACACACACATGTGAAGTAACATTTGCTTAGGGCCCGTTAGGACACCGCGACGGGATACTATCTGACGAAATTTCACATCAAAAGTGTTACATAGCATCAGATAGTATCTGGGTCCAAAGTGGACCAGATATTCAAAACCTGATTGCCGTTTGGTTTGAATATCTGACATCAATATCTAATTGTCAAGATCCATATATTGGTCCATATAGAGATACAGCCTTTTGGCTGTATCTTGAGCCAATATCTTGATGTGCCCCTCCCCATTCCATCTTCATTGTTCATTTCTTTCTCCTTTATCATTACCCA
>NW_006768776.1:829486-862802 GCF_000204055.1 Melampsora larici-populina 98AG31
AGGGCTTTTGAGATTACTAGAGAAGGCTTCTCAGGATGATCTATCATCTTGGCAGGGGGACCCGAACCCCATTTGGTCATACAACACTCTGTATGGCCCAATACAATAGGGTATAGACGTGCACGTGCAGGTGATCTCATCACTACTCTATTAATAGAGTAGTTGATCCTTGGTCACATACCTCTGGTTCTGTAACATATAGTTGATGGGATCCCTGTTGTCTTGTAACACAGGCTATTCTTGGGATACCTTATCCTTCAAAACACTGCCCGGTTTAAGAGCCCAACCAACTCTCTTCTGTTAACCTACAGTAAGCTGTGGATCAACTTATTTCTTAGTTCTTAATTGGACCTTGGAATAAAAACCCTAATAGTACCTTTATTCCACTCCCTGGTTTACATTTGTAAGGAACCATCTACCATATCACGTACCCAGTGAGATAACTTGTCAGGACTTGAA
Source organism: Melampsora larici-populina 98AG31 (assembly GCF_000204055.1). Lineage (NCBI taxonomy): Eukaryota > Fungi > Basidiomycota > Pucciniomycetes > Pucciniales > Melampsoraceae > Melampsora > Melampsora laricis-populina. The sequence goes on from NW_006768776.1 coordinate 829,946, forward strand.
GCAAGTGAACTAGACTTCTTACCTTCATAACTTGTAGCCACCCTGACAGAGTTCAAGTTGGAAATATCACCAGTGGAAAAAATGCCCAAAGTGCGAGCAACTCCAGGCCAGCAACACAGGTGTTGTGTGCTGCGCTGCACTTGTGTTGTGGTTTTTCTGACCACACCACACCAAAGAATTGATTTTGAGGTTGCGGCCTGACCTGCTGTGCAACAAGATGTGTTGAATCAATAGTTTTTTTGGGCCACAACAAAATTTGTTGTGTTACTGCCCAAAAAACTCAAAATTTGATGTTTTTTTGGTGCTGTTGTGCTTTTTGCATTGCATGATGGTGTGGTGAACAGGATCTCTATTCAAGCGGAAGAATTAAAAATTATGTAAAAAGATTGTGTTTCAGTTAAAATCAAATTTATTATTGAGTGTATTAGTCATCAAGGGTCTCAAAGTTGATTTAAAACCATCATTTTATTATCATTTGAAAGATATATGAATTACATCATTTGATAAGAACAATTTCAAGAAGAGAAAATTTCCAAAATATCATAAAAATAGTATAAGAGTGAAAATAAATTTAAAAGAATTAGTAAGTAAGGAATTGAGGAAGAAGACCATTTAGTTTGAGTCTTTAAGAATGGAAACTGTTATGAAAAGAATGAAATTAGAAGGATAAAGTTAAAGAAGTTGAAGAAAAACTCAAAAATATAGGTATAATGGTTGGAAAATGGTTTTTAGGTTAATATTAATTGTTGTGAAGGGTCAAGAAGGTTATATTTGAAAGAGAAGTATAAAATTAGTGAGAAACAACTTTAATCATGGGAATTGATAAGGGAGGAGTGACATTATTTAAGGAAGATGGAAATTCAAGGATGGTAAACAACAGTACAGTCAAACCCGCGCACATGCATACCCGCGCACATGCATAACCAGCCAAAATGCATAAGTTTTGGTTTCCACCCAGCTGGTGCCGGCCAATTTTGTCATTAATTGCATAATTATGTCAAAAACCATAATGCATACTTCTTTTCAAGTCCCCAAAGTCATAATGCATGCCTACAAAGCGCCCCAGGATGTGTTTTTTTCCATTGAACTCTGATCAAATCCTTTGCAAGTAGGATTTTGGCAACATCAGGCAGCAATGAGCCCTCTACAGTAGTTAACGTCTACTTTGTACTACCTTCCGACCAGCCAAACAAAATTTCAATTTTGAGATCAAAAATCATTACCTCAATCACTGCCTTTAAAATTAATACCTAGACAAGTAGATTTAGAAGAGTGAGCTCAATCTATCCATATATCCTTGGGATCATCTGAGGCCTGGAATCTTTTTTTAATACTACATGGACAACATTTGGGCCCGCACATAGGCTAAGTACTTAAACCCCCTAAGCTAGGTACTTAACAGCCTAGGCTGAGTACTTAACATCTTGGGCTGGGTACTTAACATCTTAAGGTACTGGTACAAACGGATACTTGAACATCCTGGCCCCGGTGATGTGGCATCAAGGTTCCATGAATGAACCTCGTTCTCAAATCATATCGGTAGTTCACTGACACTACAAAAGTTTTCCATTTTTCCAAGGCAAGCAAAAAAAACAAAAATATAGGTGACAAAAATTTGATTCCACAAATCTCATCACTCATTCTCAAAGCAAAATTATTCCCCTAGGAAAAATGGAAAATGTTTGCAGTGTGATGAACTAAAGGATTGAGAAGGTTTTTAAAGAAATGGAAATGAACATCACAATCATATTCAAGTACAAAACTAGAAAGTGATTGAGTGAGATGAGGTGGAATGATATTTCATGTTGATCTCAATGCTGAGCATCGATCTCCTTAGCGAATCAGTTATACTGTGTCCTCGTGATTGCAGATTGCAGTAACATGCATGAAAGCATTTTTAGGAATTGTGCGATGGCCTCGGTAACGCTTGGCCATCTTTTCAGCCTCAGGACCAGTCAGTCCATTTCTACATAGAGAGATATGATACATGTCAGATACAAAAAAGGTGTGAGATGACAAGAGTAAGACCAGGTAAAGCACTTACTGATAGACGGAGTGCTGTCGATCGATCTTGCGAAAATACTTTTGTATGATTTCTAATGAACAGGAGTGTCGGACGTCCTCGAAACAATCCTTGGCCTGCTGGAAGGTTTTGCACTGGAGTGAACCGCTGCGGTATTCTACAAGGAAGAGATATATCAATCTTCTTGCATCACTAAGGAATTGTGAAAGAAAGACAAAAACTCACCATGTTTGATGAAACCCCAAAAAAGCTCGATTGGATTAAGATCACAATGAAATTTGGGCAAGAATAAGCAAACATGACCTGCTTCTTCAATTACCATCTGAAGCAGAGGCTTCTCATTGGCAAAGTCCAACTGTAACAAAAGGATCCTGAACCAACAGCAATCACTGCTGTTGGTCTCTAACACGCTTCTTGCCCCATACTGTTCTTCAGATACACAGAATCCACGTGCTTCGGATTCTTGAATCAGTCGGATCGATCGGTTCTTTGCATCTTGAATTGCTCCCGAGGCTTTGCATCTGGTGCATTTTGTGAGTAGAGTTGATTGTTGTAATGCAGCAACTTTTTTTTCATAGTAGTCCCAAAGTCCATGTTCCTGTAATACGACCTTGATCCCTTTTTGCTGTCCACGAAGCTCAGGAGTGGGGTGATCAGATGGAAAAACCATCAACTGTGGCTTCCCTCGAAGGTCCAAGGGGATTTGAGGATCGTCTGATGGTATGATTGTAGCACGTAGATGTGCTTGTTTTCCACCGGAACCGAGATTCATATTTTGAACTTGTAGTGCTGAAGGCCCGTACGCTTCGTGGGCTGAAGAGCAATCAAAGATGAACACTCCCTGACAGTTCGGATGCATCGATTCAAAGATTGGGAGAGCTCTTGTTTCAACCTGATCAATCAGCTGAGCCATATCCCACCATGGATCACCTTTGGTCCCTGGGTATATGACTACTGCAGCATCATCAACAGCAGGTATGAGTGGCTGATGTCCATCTGATTGAAGATCACGAACTCGATCGGGGGTGATAATGAGCCGGCCAGTGGTCTCGCAAATGAAATCTGAGATATGGATCAGTCGGCCTTGATCTTTAGTCCGTAGTTCGTTTGTTCCAGGTAAGAGCCATGAAAGTCGAGGACGCTCCTTTGCGTGTACAGTTGACTTGTCATGGTAAACAAAGACAGTTTCACGCTTATCACCAAGTTTTTCTGGGTCAACTGAAACACAGTTCTCAAGCTTGTCTCCAACATACACACGAGATCGCTTTCAAAGTTTGTCAAACTCAACTAAGTATTTCTTCCGATATTCCACGACATCCGGACGTTCATGCCCATCAAAGTATAAGGATTTTTTGTACTCCTGAGGCCGATAACCAAGGTTATACATCCAGCGATAGGCAGTAACTAAAGATATTGTTTGGCCTGGATGGAACTCGGGGAGAGCTACGTTATTTACATGATCACAGAACCTTCGTGGGGTAACCTATGAAAGATTAAAGCCACATGTTAGTTTTATTCAAGTGATTTCATGAGTTGTACAATGTTTGACTTGCCTCTCCTGGTGTTCTTGAAAAGGACCATGTCCGTAATGCGCTCCAGAGTGGTGCATTATCTAGCAGCGAAGGATGTTGTGAACCAAATCCTGAGCAAGAGTGTATGATTGATGACATGGTCATGAGGTGGTTGGCTTGGGCTCGGATTTTTCTTGCTCTTCCAATACCCGTAGAAAAGTTCATGTGATTTCTTGGAAGTCGTCTCAAAGAACCTTGAGCTGCAAGTATTGATGCTTGGATGGTGGGTGATTTACTGTTTGCCAAAGACAGCTCCTTACGACGAAAGTTGAATTCCCTGAGCTCGTCCAAGATAAGATAAGGGATGTCACGCTTCGGATCTTTTTTGTGCTCGTCTTTGTATTTCTGAGTTGCAGATTGTATCTTGACATCGAGTGCAGCCCACTGTTCCTCAATTTGAATCACACGCTGTCTAGCAAGGGCATCTGTTGAGTCCATCTTGGCATGTCGAGTGGCTTGGGCCTTTTGTACAGATGATGAGATCCATTCCTCGTACTCCGAATCAAGTCCATATTCATCCTCACCACAGTCTTCTGTATGTTCAGAGGCATCATCGGAATCATCGGGATCATTGGAGGCAGAGTCTTGGTCATTCAAAGAGTCGTTTTGGTCATTGATACAGTTGATTAATTGAGTTTCTATCTCAATGTTAGAATCTGAGCTGAGTCGTGATTTGGCTTCAGGTTTTGGTTTAGTCCATTGAGCCATGAATCCAACATTCTTTCCAACTGCTGCAACAGCCTTCTTTTGCCGATATTGACGTGTTGCCTTGGGAACTGGCTTAGAGATGAGTTTTTTCTTGAGGGGGTTTGGATTGCAAACTGGTCTTTTGTATCTCTTGAGGTTTCCAAGCCTATTTTTACGCTTTCCAATGGCAGGTTTTGCTGCATCACGGCCAAGGAAGACTGGAAAAAGCTGTTCTTTGAGTTGTTCATCACATTCTTTTTCATCTTCAGAGTCTGCTATTTTATTTTCAATAAAACCAACAATTTCATTATCAATTCTTAATTGTTCAGCTTCTGCTGCTCGACGTGCTTGTTGGGCTTTCTTCCGGTTAGAAAAGGCCATTGTGGTGTATTTGTTGTGATGAGTAGCTGGATTGGTTGAGCTAAGTGCTTGGTTCAAAAAAGTGCTGAGAAAATGCCTTGCAAGTTGATGTTCAGATTATATCTTGGCTGATAAATAAGGTCCACACATGTGGTGACTGAAAAAATCAAAGTGGTTGACATGCTGAGCACCTAGCCTCTAAGTTATGTGGTTCACCAACCACTACTTGACCCTTGTACATATTTTTTTTTCAAATCCATACCAAAAAAAATAAAAATAAAAAATGCCTATAATTGGGCCCCGGGGCCCCCCGTAGTCAGGTGTAGCACAGAGTAGACTTTAACTACTGTATGGGGTCAAACCGACCCCTAGTGGTGTTTTTTTCTGTGTCCAAAAAATATCTTGTCCTTGTACCTGTGCAAAATACAAATGTACTATTGCATAAACCTATACAATTTCAACAAAAACCCGTCATAACACATATTTCAATGCATTTAGGCCTAAATGCATACAAATATGCATTATGGGGGTTTATGCCTATTTGCATAACCCACAATAATGCATATCAAAAATTGTCTCCCCAATTTATGCATTAGCGCAGGTTTGACTGTACTATGGTATTAATTCCTGTGTAGTGATGTCATTGAAGGATCTATGGCGCCAAGAATTTTTCAAATTGATTTTATAGTTATTCTTATGATTGGATTGATGTGGGATGGCATTTTGATAGAAGAGAAATCAATATTAGACATGAAAATGGTCAAAAATCATTGAAATTGTAGGTTTTCAGCTAATTACATATGTCAAAACTTGTCAGAGCAGGATGTGTGATAGCTCAATCAACAGGGAATTATTCATTTCATGATGTACAGCTTTTAAAAAATCAGTAACAGAGGATTAGTGAGAACATTATAAGGAAACAAAGAAAATATTGTGAATTTCAGATTTGGTGCTCACGCCAACACACAAACCCTGCCGCTGTAAACTGGGGCAGCGCGGCGGTCGCGCTGCTGCCTTGGTCTGATGAAACTTCACTGGGGCAATACCGCTCCGCTGCGCGGTTTTCACTGCGGTACACCCCGCCGCTGTCCAGTTGAGGGCAGCCCAGTGGGAAGCCTGGGTTGCAGTGCGCCTTTAATTAGTCCAAAATCCACCATCACAACATGCCTGACAAGATTCCCCCTTCAAGTACCCCTTTGACTAAATTTCTCAACAACAAATTGACTCAACAACTCGTCCCAACTTACTTAATTCTGGCTCAAGATTCATCTGATCAAGAAATACAAGTCACCATTAATCAAAACATTCAACTTTTTACCAAACATCATTTGGATGTAATCAATTTAATTCATAAACTTGGTCCACCATCAACATCAGAAATTGATTCAGATAGGCTTATTTCAATCTTGTTTTGTATCATTGAATAGAACTTGTTTCTATCAATCTTTCGAATGTAATCGATGTAATCTTTGAACTCAGTCCACAATTAAGATCAGGAATTGATTCAAAGAGATATTGATCTTGTTGAAGATTCAAATGCTTATTTCCAGTTTCTTTGTATCATCGAATAGAACTCGGTCCAATCAATGTTTTGAATGTAATTGATTCAATTCTTGAACTTGGTCTACAATGAAGATCAGAATTCGATTCAAATAGAAATTGAATCGATCTTGTTGAAGATCCAAGAGTTTGTTTCAATCTTTTTGTATATCATTGAATAAAACATTTTCCTATCAATCTTCAACAAAAGCCAATCTAATTTGGATTATGAAGGATTAGACATCAATCTCATTCAAAATTGAGGATGTTCTTCCAAAACCTTTTCCTATCAATGTGTTTCTATCAATTTACTCATACACAACTTAAGAAATTGTAATTCAATATCCCCAATCATCCTTTCCAGGCCGTGTGGTTCAAGAGGACAGAGGTGTGGAAATCTGAATTAATTTTTGTTCTTGTTGGGTTATCTGAGGCTTGTTTTGCCTGCTGAAAGGGGGACTGCGGCATGCTGAGCCCTATTTGAGCGCGCCACTGTCTCAGGGCAATTTTTTTGCACTGCGGTAGCGCTGTGGTGAGGCTACGTAGCCACTGTGATAAATCCCAGCGCTGTCTCAGTTGACCAAAAATGCGGCGCGCTGCGGCGGGGTTTGTGTGTTGCTCACGCACACATGTAAAGTAACATTTGCTTAGGGCCCGTTAGGACACCGCGACGGGATACTATCTGACAAAATTTCACACCAAAAGTGTTACATAGCATCAGATAGTATCTGGGTCCAAAGTGGACCAGATATTCAAAACCTGATTGCCGTTTGGTTTGAGTATCTGACATCAATATCTAATTGTCAAGATCCAGATATTGGTCCATATAGAGATACAGCCTTTTGGCTGTATCTTGAGCCAATATCGATGTGCCCCTCCCCATTCCATCTTCATTGTTCATTTCTTTCTCCTTTTATCATTACCCACACACCACACCCCTTCCCATTATTACCCTCTCAAAGACATCTCCTTGCTTGCTCGCTTGGCTATTCTTACAACTTTACTATAGCTAGATCAACTTTCTTTTTCTTCACTTGGAATCTCATATCTGTTCTTGTTCTCTTTCAAATCAGCCTTCCATCAAGACTAACATACCAATTTCAGTTGCTCAAGTTGTTCATTTGATCTAGTTTTCTATTGATGTACTAGGCTTTTATCTCAATTTTCTTTTTATCAATTTTCTCTTTCCTCAGCATTCAATCTTGTTCTAGTTCTGAAGTGAATGAACTTGTTTTTTTGATTTTGATTTTAATAGCCACGTTCAAACCTGACCTGGTTTCAAAAAACCCAGTTGACCCGGTGGACCTTTTGGCTGGAAGCTGTCAAGAACCATCAATGGATACACAAAGTTACCACCAGAAAAGCAACTGGGTAACCGGGTTTTTGTGTCAACCGGGTTAGGTTTGAGCACAGCTAATGATTTCTTGTTTTGGGTGTGGTCGTGAGGTTCAAACGGGTTCAGAACATGGAAAAGATGGTGCTTGATTTGAATTGAGAGGACATGCTGTGCTCATATCACAAGACATGTGTGGATATGAGGGACAACGAAGGAGGATAAAGGTCAACAATGACCATTTTATAAGATTGTTTGAGTAAACAGTGTGTAGATACGCCTGGATATTGTGTGGATATTGCAATCACCAAACACCGAACTGATCATGACAAGGTCAACAGACATCTGTTGACCTCTTTTGGTTTGCTGTTTGGTAATCTCAATATCCGAAAGACAACAATCTCGATGTGCCCCTCAAGATAGGGGCAAATTGAAATTTGGTTTTCAGGTCAGATACTATCTGAAAACAACCCAAACGGGCCCTTGTTTTATCAATCTCTACAGCTCAACAAATTATTCATCACACATCATAAATAGGTGAAATTGGGGTGATTAATAATCAGAATTATGAGGGCTACTAAACGAGCTATAGTATTCCAAAATTGGACACCTTTACAAAAAAAACATAATTTCAAAAATTGGTTCTCAGCTATGAATATTAGGAAAGAATCACCTGTATTCATCATAAGAAGATCTGTTGATACTTTATTAACATCAAATAATCAAATTCACAGCTTAAATCCCAACAAGCAATATTAATAATGACATCACAAGGTTATAACATTGGAGGAATTTTGATGGTTTTTGATGGACTTTGGAGTTTGTTGACCATCATTGGAAGCTTGTAAGGGGGTTGTATGCTATTGATGGTGGTTTTACGGGCTTTGTTCCCCTTTTTCTCTCATCTTATACTATTGTGAGAGTGTACTTAATCATTATTAAATTAATTTAGCAGTACTAAGCTCACTAAATAGCCCCTTTATATCAAAGGAGAAATTCCTTTATGTGTGATAAGACTACAAGTCTTCCTTGGGATAACAATCTAATTGATTGTTGCTATTTCAGTAATTAACATTGTGTTTTGACATGCTCAGATTGGAAAGCAGTGTTGAGTTTGTCTTTATTTTAAAAATTCACAGGAACAATACTTGCATTAAGTATTGATATGTCATTTTCTCTGGTGCCTTATCCCAAAGAAGTCGACAAATCCCCATGTTGGTTCTTTCAAAGAGGCATTCTCAGGCAACTTCTATTAGTTAGTTATACTAGTAGATTATCCCTCTTCAAGCTCTGTAAAGCTCTTGTTGAGCTTTAAGTTCTACAATGGTCATGGTGCCGCGCAACCCAACTTTACCTTTTTTGTTCCGTACTTACAGCAACACAGTGTCTTCTGCTAGGTGTTGTTGTGTGTTGCAGAGCAATACACCAAAAAACACGCTTGATGTGGTGCAGTGAGTTGCTGGCACAGAGTTGGTGCAACTGTCTCTACATAAAAAGGCTGCTTGAAAGTTTTAAATTTTGAAAACCGTATCAAAAATCACCACCTGAGAAGCACACTCCCAGCAATCTCATCTTCCAAAAAATAATTTTTCAATAGCTGTGAGGCCAAAGTGCATAAACTTTTTAGGTACCTTTTGACCAATTATACCACATAACATTTTACAATGTATTCTCCCAACTCTTGGGTCATTATGACATAAACTGTGAGCTACTAGCTTCTTTTAGGCTTGTCAACCACCAAGTAATAAGGTTTTGATGATAAACCAAGCTTAGTAGGCACATGAGAACATTCTTTTAGGTCTGAATTAAAGGTGTTTATGAAGAAGTGTGATCAAATCAGCACTGACTCCATTTACATGTTCCCTAAACAAAGGATTTTGGACACAAATGCAGGAAGTAAGGCAAGGCTTGAAGTCTTCTAGCAGAATAATAAAGGGAAACTGGTACCCAGTTTTGTGCCCAAGATAACCACACTCTACCCCAAAGTTTTCAATCAAGGGAAAACATCATCTAGTTATATTTTGAAGTTCTTAAGACTCTGAACACAAAGGGACTTCCATGAGTTTAAAGTTTCTCCAGATATTGGATCCCCTTAATAACTTGAGCAGTACTTTTAGGAACACCTCTTGACAAGATATAAGAATTTGTCAAAAGAACTTTGACAATCAAGAATGAGATTGATCAATTAGAGAAATGTACAATGTCTCATAAATGAGGACAAGGACTTGACTTATCTGTTTGGTAACGTCATCAATGATTTGTTTGATCTGAGTGAGTGTGATGATGCATTTTCACAAGGGGTGGGAGAGCTCCTTATATACTCAAGACCATGAAAATCCCTTCCACTACAAGCATTAAAGAGCTTCCCTGGCCTAGGCTGGGAATCTCATTGAGAGTAGAAGGGGTCATCAAATCACACTGCACAACTGAGCCATAAAGCATATGCTACATATGTGCAAACATCTGAGTAAATCCTTAACTATTAGCTACATATAGTTCCACTCAGTTATCTGCTCATCTGGATAAGCAAATCACATGTAACACATTCTGTAGCTTTGCTCCGATTGAGACAAGCATTTTAAAAAGTTGACTACATACATCACCATGGCTACTCGGGAAATATTCATGAAGCTGTGTAAAGTAACAGAAGGGGAATTTGGTCCCTAGGACCCATATGCCCATCCGGGAACCTCTTCAATGCTGGAAGTGTTCAAAGAATAAGAGGGGATGGAATCGATGAATTGGTACCTGGATGGATTGGGGTTGAGTACCTCTTGTCCACAGCCTCACTGAGTGTAAACGGCGCAACAGCTGGGCTCCTTACTATCAAAACTCTCCCACCGGCTGGCCAAACCAATGCAAGAACAAAATGAGAGGGTGCGGACAAGATCTTGCCTAGTTTTAGGAAATATCATCAATAGCATATTAGCCTTACCAACAGTATTCTGTCTTTCTGTCTATCAATTTTGCAATCCCCAAGTCATCTCATGACCTTCAAATAGAGATCCACTAGTACAACCATAACTACAAGAACTCTACAATAGCATGTTTGTATACCTCACTCAGAAGATCAGAAAGTATGTCCTTTGTTTTTGACAACAATCACTCACGTGCAAAGTTGTTGCTGTATGCGCTTTGTGTACAACTTGATCAGCACAGCTTCAGGATGTTACAAATTGGATTTGTGCGCTTGCTTTCCTGAGTATTTGTCTATGAATGTTTGAAGCTTATTGATAATGAACTCATATCTTAAATCACTGAGTGAGTATGTATTGCTTCTGTCGCAGTTAACCAGTTTATCAAGTCTTGCCTGACTGGAGCTCGGTTGGCCTTTGTGTTCAGATTCATCGTTCCAAGCTTTTGATTGGTATCGAACGGCTCCCAGGATATCCTCCACATAGGTGGGCTTCCCGGTAATGATTGCATGTAGGTCGGCGGACGCGGATTGCCACTTTACTGTATCACCCCAAAGATACCATATCTTCCAGAGAGTCACCACCTTATCTAGCCCCCAACAGGCTGCCTCGGGAAACCTTTCCTTTCTCTCCGATTGCAGGCCTTTTCCGGCCCTTCTCATTCCTTCCTCTTTTTCTATGAGAGGGAGTATGTTTTTTGGTCTTTGCCTTAGTTGTTCTAGACCTGATCTCTCAGTTTCTTTGATACCAAGAAACTCCCAGAGCTCTGAGAAGTTTCGATCCCAGACTCTCCATATTCCAGTGGTCATATTCGCACCAGCATAAGCAGTGATCTTGAAAATCCTCAAAGGGGACTTGGTTGAAACGACCTTTTCCAAATTTTTCAAGCCCATATCTGGGTAAAGTCCTGCTTGTTGACTCCCGTGGCCATAGTCATGAATTGTTCGCATTCCTTTTGTTTTGGCAGTACCTCCCCCAACACCTATAAATTCCACACCTGATTTGAGTAAGCCATTCATTGCTTTGAGGTTAATCCCCGAATTGTACGTGTGAGAGTAGAGAACACCATCTTCATTCAGGGCATACGACCACGGACTTGCCATGGTCACACCGACTTTTTTTGCCCTTTCGGGGTTCTCCTCAAGTAGATGAGTCAACGGAGCAGGTGAAGTTAATACAGCAATAGCGGTATAGTCCGCTTTGTCAATCATATCCCTCAACGCATCCAGACCTGCTTTAAATATAGGGTGATCCCAAGCGTCTTCTCTAAAAGTCTTGCCTGCATCATCTTTTAGTGACTTCTCGAGTGCTTGTGATTGCTCAATGTATCTCACTCTTTCTTCTTCCATAAGATATCCAAATCCTTCTTCATAGTCGTAGGGATGTCTTGCCTCATCTTCTATATAGATATGCGGAAATCCCCGGTACACTTTGGGGACTTTTTCTGGTGGAATTTTATAATGTTTGCAAGCGGCATCGACAAACTGTACTACGGATTGATATCGAAGCTCAGTAAAACCTCCGTATGGGATGAGGAATTTTGGGATGATCCCATCCTCGAGCTGTAACAACAAGAAGAGCAAGTCATCTGCCTCGTCATCGAGTATGACTCCATAATTTCCTTTTGAGACAGCCTGCGCGTAATTCATAGAAGCGGCTTTGGCAGCTTTTGTGTCAGCATTCAGTTTACTGATCACTATCTCAACTTGATGGGTCACTTCAGCATCTGACAAGTTCTTCCAGCACACATTTGCAAATTGACCCCATACTTGTAGCTTCACCGTGTGCTCCAAGTCTTCCAGTCCGCACTTTTTTAAAGCGTCGGTGATGATCTTCTCTGCAAAAGCCAAGTTATTAGCACTTTGAAGTCGATGAACCAGCTGGTGATTTTGAGCAAAGTGGAGCTGATCAAACTTCGGAGATGTCATGAGATGCATAAGAAGTTTTCGAGACAATTTATCTTGATACTTGGGGACCTTGAAGATCATCTCATGTCTGTCTGGTACACCTGACATCTCGTCGAACTCCGGTTTAAGTTTTCGAATCTGGCTTGATGTGTATGACGCGATTCCGTCATCCGAGGACTTCAAACCCATGACGGTAGGCGTGGCTTGTTAATCAAATTGGGATAATGGAGGAAAAGATTCGGTGCATTAGTATTTTCGTTCGCATCCAGCTAGGTGAAGACGAGGGTTCTAACTTTCGATAGCTGAGTACACATCCAGGAAAACCATCGAGCTCACTGCTACTAGGCATAAGTTTCTAAGATCAAAGGGAATCATGGTGTGCGACCTTTGGAGTGAGCGAAAATGGAGATCTATAGTCACTGGCTGCGATGAATTGGGTGAGTAAGCCCCTCGGCACTTGAAAGCAACCTTGAGCTGTGTACAGTCGTTTTCAAAAAGCTTGCCCAAATTTGCCCGCAAAACTCGAGCAATTTGGCGGTGAATTTGCGGCAAGCTTTTTGCAAACGACTGTATATATTGGAGATGGTACTTGGGCAAAATGACTCTTTTCCTCCTCAGTATGAGATAATGAGCTCCATAATCAAGAACAAAGTTTAACATGTCAAATGTAAGATCAATATCTCCACCCATCCACCCATCAAGCTTCTTATCGCATGTTCATTGATACAAGACTTGTGGTGAGACGTCGATTATCTTTTCGATACTTGTTTGCCCAGCTGGCAGTGTCCTTCAATTGTAGGCTCAACTAACTAAGAATACTGTGTCAACATTCAATTCTCCCTATGGGGCCATGACGCTGCGCGAGGACTTGAATTCCGGATATGAAACGCATGAAACCTACCTGTGCGCGATAATCGATTGTCTCTTGATTTGCGCGTTGTAATCCGTCTTCATCAGTCAGTCTGAGCCTTCGTAGTCTAAGTGCTACTCGAGGAGACTGATCTACATAGAACGATGTGCGGCTATTAATGATCATCCGCAAGATTTTCCTTCTCGGATGCCTAGCTGTGATGCCTTTTGGATGTGGCAACATGGTGGAAATTCTGGCAATGGGGCCACTCAGGCCTGCAACCGACTGGCTCCAAGGAGCCTACCGGGCGTAGCTTTGCGGCCAAGTCTCAGTCGACTTATCGTATCGTCGTTCAAATTGGTACATGCGACACACTTCAGGAGATGATGCGCTGATCGGTAAAGAAGCCATGATAAGGATAAAAGTTCACCGCCCACCTATGCCAAGCGGAAAACCGGACGGGAAAAAGGAAACAGTGGTTTATCAAACCTGAGCTGCTGTGGTTTATATCTGTTGTCACCTTGAACGTTGGGTGTACCACCCAAAGGCTATCACCGAAGTGAAACGTCTGTATTGAAATGTGCGGTCATCATGAGATCACGGTTTAAAGGTTTATCAGCCCTATAGGGGCTCTCAAACCTGACCTGGTTTTCAAAAACTCAGTTGACCCAGTTGGCTTTTTGGCAGTAACTTTGTATATAAATTTGACATTTATTGACAGCTCCCAGCCAAAAAGTCAACTGGGTCAACTGGGTTTTTTGAAACTGGGTCAGGTTTGAGAGCCCCATGTCCGGGACTTATCTAACTTATTGGGCTTCCCTGGTGAGCCAGCAGAGGGTCCAAATTCAAGTTTGGCTTGAAGGTTTTTTCAAACTTCAAAAGCTCCCACTTCCTCTCAATCAACCCTTTTGCCCATTCAAACTTAAGCTACATGTGGCTATTTCCATCAGATGTGTCTATTCAGAGTTCTCACCTCAGGCTCAGGCTCTGAGTTTTCTCAAGAAAGAGAGAAAGATTTTGAGATTTGGAATTTGGTGACTGTATTTTTGAAACAAAATTTACAAAGGACCCAAATTCTTTTGCAAGAGTATTAATAATTGACCAATGAACTTTGTTTAAAAACACAAGTTGTTCATCTAGATGCTCTGAAGATTTGACTCTCCTCAGAAATTCTATATTGTATCAACTACAGAAGATGCAAGGCTGTAGAAGAGCAGGGCCTTTTGGGCCCCTGCTCACACACCAAAACTAGCTGATAAGTCACAAGTCCCTCTGCAGGGCACCAAGCTTGCAAAGGTTAAAAAAACCCTGCAAGGCTTGGGACTTGTGTCAAGTTAGCTGACTCAGAGGTTTGGAGGCTGAAGGTAGCTGATCCGGGGTCACTACAGTCTTGGCGCAATCAACAATAGTTGTTGTGCAAAAAGAGAGGTTTGTGCAGATTGGAAAGCTTCAAGATTGGATATCAGTGCTATTGTTTAAGATATCAGGTTAAATGATTCCGTATCAAAAGTGGATTTGAAATACCTCTCTTCCCCTTCCTCTCTATCCTAGCCTATAGCCTCACTGAGAGTGGTCAAAATGCCCTTGGGAGTTCAGTATATTTCTTTGCAAATACAACTCATGTTTTGTGTTTCTTCTTGCACCCCCCTCGCCCCCCCACCAAAAATGGGTGCAACAGGGCGTTAATGTTTTCATATCTTGTGCCTGCCACATGGACTCATAGTCCCCCACTTTTGTTTTCTTCAGGCTCAACAATCAAGTGTCCAGTAATCATAGCTATTGTCCCCCATTCATCTTTCAGAGGTATATATTTTTTCTTGAGATCCCCCTATTTAGTGCCCAGTTAGCCAATACCCGGTGTCCGCTTCATTTGGGGCATTACCCAAATTACCTGAGCGCACCCACACCATCTTTTTGACTGAGTCAGACCTCCAGGGCTCCACACAGCCCCTTTCATATGTCTTTTCCCTTGCTTTGCACCCACTTTATCTACAATAGGGCAATGAAAGGGCTCAACATCCATTCTGCACTCACACAGCCAACAAATTTACCTCAGATTTTTCAATCTGAGGTATCCGGGGTCAAAGATGCCTTGACCCAGGTAGGTGCCGGTGGAAAGGCCAATTTGAAGCAAGTGATGATGAATGGTAGTTGCTTTCTGTTGTATAAATATCAATATATATGTGAGTACTTACATAAACAAACAATCCTTTCTGAACCCTTGGACATAAGCTGGCTGATTCATTTCTTGCAGAATCTCCCATACTCTCTGTGGTAGTTAGGGGAAGTCTGGCTGAGCCAGACGTTCAGTAATATCCATTACATTGGTCTCAGGAAACACAAAGAAAATGTACTATGGGATATCTTAATGAGTCAGTATCAGTCTCTTTGGAAAAGCATCAGGGTCTGCAGGGGCTGGTTCAAGATTTTCTCAGGGATACCACACCAAAAAATTCAAATCTAGCAAAATTCATACACTTGAAGTTGTGACACCTACATCAATTTTCACAGATTTTGGACATTTTGAAATCCATACATCCACACAACCACCCTTAGAGCATCCCCAGTGCAGCTGAAACCGGAAAAGTGGTACAGGTGTTTACAAATGACACTTGGACACCTGTATCTCAGTTCCAGCTACAGCATCAGCACCACATAAGCTGGATATTGCCTCACAGGAAATAACAGAGAGAGATGAATGACAGCTCTCATACCTGAGGACAACACCAGTCCATGAAAGGTGAAATAGAAATAAGAGAAACTACTAAAATTCTACCTTATTCTGAATGGATAAGAGAATGGACATGAAGAAATGAACTTGAATGAAAAGAGTAAACATGTTCAGATGAGAAAAAGGGGAACAACAGCATCGTGATCAGATACAAACTACAAGTAGGTGAAAATTCTCATCCTTCCTTTCCCAATCAGGCATAGTCTCTTCTCATCTCTATGTTTCAGCTCCAAACTCTTCTTCATCTCAATCTGTCAAAATTTGGTTCAACATGTGGTTTTATACTTAGGTTAAGCACATGATGGTGAAGTAACTACAATAAGGTTAAGACCCTATGTGAAGGTTACGTTTCCGGCAGAGCGCTGGGGATGCTATTATTTTGAGCAAAATAAATCCATACATGTTTGACCCCCGTCAAAAGAATTTTTCTGCCAAATTCATTCCTCCCAGGTCATTGGGCTTTGGCTAAGCTTAACTAAGCCCCTCTTCTGATTTGGCCACATCCTATCTTGAAGATAGGCTTACCCCAGCTTTGGCCTGAGACCAGCAAGATTTTTGAGCACTTTTGCTTGAAATCCCTTTTTGAGGGCCCAAAACATTGTGCAACCTAACAAAACATTGAAAATAGCTTTTTATAAGCCCCATACACATACTTGTGCCACTTTTAGTACCACTTCACTTGAGCGAAGTGACACAGTCAAGTTGTTGAGTTCTTGTAAATCTGGGTCTTGTCCAGCACATGTGAACTCTTCAAAATCACTTGATATTTGAAACAATTTCCCTCACAATCTACAAGAGGTGACAGGCTATAAAACAGTTTATTGCAAGGTTTCATGACATTTAGAGCCCTCAAAAAGGGATTTCAAGCAAAAGTGCTTGAAAATCTTGCTGGTCTCAGGCAGCAAGGTTTGATGGGGTACTATGAAGTTACTTGCTATTTTCAATAACTTTTAGGCTCTCAAAGAAAGACCTATAAAGATCTACTAATAAAATCATAACCTTAGGAGCTCTTCAGAAGCCTCTTTTGTATAGCTCATTTGTCCCAGGATATGTGCGCTTATGCCCTATCAAGCTCCTCTGGAACTGTACCCTAACATCCTAGGACATAGCATAGGTCTAGGTTCACTTTTCTATAAATTGGATCCAAGATTTTCTTTCACTGAGTATTGGTTTATAATTTTTTGAAGCTTATTGATAATTAGCTCATATCGTATATCACTGAGTGAGTACTTATTGCTTGTGTTGCAGTTGACCAGTTTATCTAGTCTTCCTTCAGTGGAGTAGGGTTTTTCCTTGGTATCAAATTGATCATTCCAAGCTTCTGACTTGTACCGAATTGCTCCCAGAATATCTTCTACATAGGAGAGTCTACTGGTGATAATTGCATGTAGGTCTGCAGAGGCGGCTTGCCACTGTACCACATTACCCCACAGATACCATATCTTCCACAGAGTCAGCACCTTATCTAGTCCCCAGGAGGCCGCCTGGGGAGCTTTTTCTCTTCCCTCCGATTGCACGCCGGATTCAGGCACCGACAAAAATCCCTCTGCAATCTTTCGGGCTACTTTCCCCCTTCTTCGCATCACTTCCTCCTTTTCGATGAGAGCAAGAATAGCTCCTGATCTCTGCCTTAGTTTTTTTAGACCAGGTCTCTTGATTTCTTCGATGCCAAGAAATTTCCAAAGCTCTGAAAATTCTTGATCCCATACTCTCCAAATTCCCGTGGTCATATTTTCACCAGCATGCGCGATGATCTTGAACATCCTAAAAGATGACCTGGTGGATATGACTTTTTCCAGGTTTTTGATGCCCACATCAGGGTATAGCCCTGCTTGTTGACTTCCGTGGCGATAATCGTGAACTGTTCGCATTCCTCTTGTCTTGGCAGTACCTCCCCCGACACCTATGAAGTCTGCACCCGACTTGAGTAAACCCTTCATTGCTTTTAGGTTGATCCCTGAGTTGTATGTGTAAGAGTAAAGAACACCATCTTCCTTCAAGGAATAACACCACGGACTTGCCATTGTCACACCAACCTTTTTTGCTCTTTCGGGGTTCTCCTCGAGTAGATGAGTTAACGGAGCAGGTGAAGTTAATACAGCAATAGCGGTATAGTCCGCTTTGTCAATCATGTTCCTCAATGCGTCCAGACCTTCTTTAAATGTAGGATGATCCCAAGCATCCGCTCTAAACGCCTTCCCTGCGTCATCTTTCAGCGCCTTCTCCAGTTCTTGCGATTGCTCCATGTATCTCACCCTTTCTGCTTCTGGAATATATCCAAAGCCCTCATCGTAGTCGTAGGGATGCCTGTTCTCATCTTCTATGTAGAGATGCGGGAATCCCCGGTACACCTTGGGGACTTTTTCTGGAGGGATGTTATAATGTTTGCAAGCTGCATTGACAAATTTCATCAAGGATTGATAGCGAAGTTCAGTGAACCCTCCGTATGGAATGAGGAACTTTGGGATGATTCCATCCTCAAGCTGTAACAATAAGAAGAGTAAGTCATCTGCCTCATCATCGAGGATGACTCCGTAATTCCCCTTTGAAACGGCCTGTGCATATTTTGTGGCGACCAATTCGGCACCATGCGTGTCGGCTATCAGTCTATTGATAACTGTCTCTATGTAATGGGTCACTGCAGCTCCTGACAAGTCTTTCCAGCATACATTGGCATAGTTCCCCCATACCTGCAGTCTTACTGTATGCTCCAAACCTTTTAACCCCCGCTCTCTTAAAGCTTTTGTGATGTAATCTTCTGCAAGGGCCGAGCTCTTTTCACGTTGGGCAAGATGAGCCAGTCGGTAATTTTGGGAAAAGTAGAGTCGATCAAACTTGGGAGACGACAAGAGATGCTTGAGAAATCTTTGAGCTAGTTTATCTTGATACTTGGGCACCTTCAAGACTAGTCGCTGATCGGCGGTTAAACCTTCGTCAATATCGGACCGAAAACTTTGGGTGTGATGCACGATGCCTGATTCGATTCGGGTCGGAGTTGCTTTCAATAGCTCAGCAGTGGCTTTGCACATTAGTGTAGTAAGGAGAAAGCAGAGGTAGTGAGTATCAACTTTCTATACAAGTGGGGTCAGGAAATGTCAATAGAGCTGATAGTATACCTGGGAATGCATCCAGAAAAAGAATGGCGAGAACAAATATTCGATATAGCTTGTTCAGGTAAGATTGGTTCATGATGTGAAGCTTTTGGATCAAGTAAAAATATGGTGCTATAACAATCAGTTGACACTGTTTCGATGTGCCTTCGGACAAATATAGCTGGTCTTGAACCTACGATTATTTGCAGACAAGAGTTATAATCTTGGAATAAGAACGTGTGTCCCAAAATCACGCCTTCACCTTTGAGTGCAAGACAGGCTATTTTAAGTGCACGACTTGAAGCTTGGCATGTTTTGCAAACCCAGACCCAACTATATATGTACACATAGATGACGTTTTCATTCATCGATTCAAGATAAGCGTACATGGTTGAACTTGCATCCGCATAGTTTTATTCAATCTAGGCACACGTTACGAGGCCTAACAAGACATGAAGACTGATGCGGGTCATTGAGCGCAGCGATTAATCCTATAGCGCCCACTTTCTTTAAGCCCCAAAACGAACGGAGAAAGTGCAAGATGTTTCATGACTGCCGTCATTGCGGTTCTCTTGATAAAATGTGCTAATTGTCGGACTTAAGAGCCAGTTTTGTCTTTCTGGTACCCATCAAACACCTAGCTTAACACGGGCCCCACCAGCCGCAGAGATCACCCCCGGAACCTGCAGAGAGGGCGGTAAGTTGGAGCAAGACCCTGGAATGCGCCTAGAGGTTACTGACAGAGACGGGTTTTGAGTTTTTAGGCCATACAAATTCAATCAGTACTCGCCTCAAGGTGGTGAGCACCTCAAAATATGCGTGCGGAGTAGGGCTATTGAACGAGCCCGGCAGACTTCCTCACTGCGGTGTAAATCGCAAAGGCGCAATTTTTTTCGACCCCAAAGCCCAATCACGACCCTCAATTTGTGGCCTATTTTTGGCCGCTACAATATCTCGAGAAGTACTGGTGCTAAAATGCTGAAAGCTGGCTCAAATGAAAGCCCTCATTCTTACGCAGATGCTGAGCTCTTGTAGGTGTACAAAAAGTGCTATTTAGTGCCCGAAAACCTTGCCAACATAAGGTCTAAGCTTACGTCAGTGACCTCTGTAGGTGTATTCCTGGGACCTAGTCTCTCTGGAGTCTGGAGGTCGGATGTTCCAACAGACAGTAGTATGTACGAGGACTGATTAAACCCTGAAAGAATTCCCTGACCCTTTCCCTTCCAAATTACTGATAACGGTCAAACCACTCACATAGACTTTACCAATTTGAACTAGTCTTTATCAATTTGAAGTCTGACTCATTCGTGTTAGATTCAATTGCAACATATGTATACCAAGCAATCATCTCAATAGCATTTTCATCATTTTCAATCATTTGATGATTGGTTTCTGATACCAAGTCTTTGGTTGAACTAAGAATTTTGTTCCTTTCCCTTATTGTCATCGGAAGGATTTGGCAACCTTGTTTTTATTACCATATGATAAAAGACAATTGTCAAGAACATTTATCAATACTCAAGCAAGCAAAAATAAATAAATCTATTATGACAAATACATCAAAATGAAATTATTCAAAGTAAAGAGCTGTTCCTAATCATGAATTTGCTGGTAATATCTATGATCACATTGTATGATATTCACCACAACAATTCATAATGATGATTGGATTATGATCTAAGCTATCATTGTTTGAAAAGTAGTTCTGATGAACAAAAAAAGTGTGAACTCAGTTTCCAAGAAGCAAACTATGATAAAACAGGCACACAACACAAAGTAATCAAACAGTGATAACGTAGAAGCAAAAGATGACAAAAAGATAATAAAAAAGAAAACTATGATGGCAAGCAAGGGATTGGTCAGTGGTAAGGGGTAAGGCTTGGACCCGGCCCCAGAACCACCCAAGTGGGCCAGAGCTCAAGCAGAACTTGCACTTTGTTGGCCCTCTGAATGTGCTCTTGGGCCAGCAAAATGGGCCCAAACAAAGGGGTTTGTCTAGTTGTGCAGCACCCTTTCCATCATGATCCACCAATACCTTAAATGTAACTCTAAATGTCTTTTCTGTCCACCAATATCAGAATTCACAGCATCAGATTACGAGTCACTGGCGGCCAGGTCATCCGGGGACTTGAATATCAGAATGTTTTCAACATAATTTCTAAGTTTGGCCCACAGTAATTCAGACCCAAATACCAAGAGTTGACTGAAGTAAGGTTTAGCTGCATGTGTCCACACTGGAATCCAGTGTAACTTTAGAATATGCGGGAACCAGCCAGGTTATTCAGAAAAAATTGTCCCCATACATTCTTCTGAAGTCTTTCTGGGATTCTCACACTACTTAAAACTCCAAATTAAGTTGAAGTACTAGACACTTGTTCATATATGAAAGGATTTATTTGTGAAGGTATCTTGAAACCAAAAAATGTTGGGTTTCTGTTTACCAGTGTGAGCTGGATAATGAGCCAGGTCCTGAAAAGTGATTATATCACTGGGAGCAACGCCCAAACCAATCCAACAAAAATGTTGGTATTGTATTGGTCTGGTATTTTTAAACCAATACTAAAAGTAGACTGTTCCCATGTTGGTTCATCCAAACAAGGACCCAATTTAGTACATATCAGGTATTGGCAATACAAGTTGTGGTGATTCTGCTTTGCTTTATTGTATTGATTTGTATCAATTATGCAATTTGATATGAGTGTCCTAATTTTTTTTATTTTCCATACAGTAGGTATAGTACTGTGTACTACCTTCCAACCAGCCAAACAGATATTTGATTTTGATCTCAAAGATTAGTACCTCACACTGTGTCCACAGTTAATGTTAATGATGAGATTGAGAAGAAGATGATGATAAAATTGAGGATGAGAGGGGTGCAAAATGAAGTCAAGCATACCCTTCCAAGATGACAGATAGCCTGGTCCAATAGGCTATTGAGACAGAACATTTTTCCATAGCACAATGACTTCTAGATTTCTCCTAGTATTAATTAATGGGCCAGTGAGGTGTACAAAGGCAAGAAACGGATTGAAATGGATTGATCCCTTACCAATCTGGCAAAATCAACATTGTGTGGTGGTTTATTGGGGAAAATGGATGGAACTTGTAAGGAATAAGGCTGGTAATACCGGAACTATGGCAGTATAGTACCAGCATTGCTGGTACTGGAGATTTTGGTACCAGTACAGTACATGTGGTGGCAGTACTATACTGAGTATAGTACCTAAGAAGAAAATGCTGGTTTTTGATCCCTTGAGTACAGTAGCAGCCTCCTAGGTATACACTCAAAAAATAGATACTATACTGTACTTTACCAATACCAGTACAGTAATTGTTGCTGAATTGACAACATGATGAGATTGAACAATCCCTTGTCCTTCCTTCTTGGAAAATTTTGAGCCTGCACATGGTTGAGAGAACCCAATATGCACACAAGTTTCCAAACCACAGTTTGAAAAGAAGTATGACAAATGAGAGCAGAACATGAGCATTGTATAATCTGGTCTTGATCTTTTCTCTCTTGGCCTGAGATTCAAATTAAACACACTATTTAAGTCAGCTTACAAAGAATGCAAGATCCAAAGCAAGAATCAGAAAAGTATTACTGTGACTTGTCACCAGTTGTTTTCTTACTTGCTACAAAGAGTATTGCAAAGAAAGAGGGCATCATGTGCCAAAGTTTTAGAAGCAGGAAATGGAGATAGCTTCGTAGATGAGAAGATATTCTGATGCAGAGAAGCAAACATCCAGTGAAATGCATAGGTAAAATAGCTATAAATTTCAGGGAGTATCACCCACACACCACAAATTCCTAATGTCATTTCTTTATATATTTTATCCCTTGGTTTGTATTTTTCTCTCACAGGGAAATCAAGACAATGTGATAAGTAAAAGAATCAACTGTTTGGGCTCTACCACAAATACAATCACAGCCTATGATATCTGTTATGCATGTTTAGTTTGAAAACCTATGATTTTGAGAGTGAAAAGTGACAAAGAAAATCACCAAAACCGGTACATAAAAGTGGCAGAACAAAATATGAACTGCAATTAAAGAAGGCTGGGATATGCTGTGAGAAGAAGATAGTCTGGATCCATATTCTCTGTATATCATATAGATATGTTACAATGTCATGCTTTGTCATTGTCTGGTGACATGAAGAAAGGCTCACAGGGGGCTGAGAAAACTGATTTGGGCTGGACATACCTTTTCAAGGGTACACTTGAAAGCATGATGAGCTGGATTATCCTTGAATCATGCAATCATGAATTGAGCAAGCTGAGGGTGAGATCAATTCAGGCAAGTCTTCTGGAAGATGGTAAGATTAGTCCTCTGTTCCTTCAAGATATGTGTGGATCCAAACAATGCAATTTTTCTATTTAGATTCAAACTCCTGACAGAATAAAGACCTCTCATACACTGATTCAATCCACTCTTGTAAAAATTCACAGGGGCAAATTTGAAGGGAGATTTTATCAAAGGTGTGGAACATACACCGTTAGGACTCAGAGGGTTAAATTTGAAGGAAATCTCAAGACAGCAACTTGTGATTTCAGTGTAAAGTACAGTAAGTTTCAAAATGTACAATAGTAAAGGTACAGTGTCAGTTTGAAAATAGATCAAACTTGATCCAGATTCTATTTTTTGAACATGAGCAAGGGTTCAATATTAAATTGGGGCCTGCCCATGGATTAATTGAATATCAATTTGATGAAATGGAAACAAGAGACACATAACCCCTAGTATAGCATTTGAATATATTTACAAGTACTTTGAGCACTTTCTAAACCAGCTGGTTGTAAACATTGTATGGCAGTGAACATATCCATTGAGAGAATGATGTTCTGTCTCTGAAAGATTGTTATAAGAATTAACAAGTTTCAAATGACAAGGTGTATGTTGATTGTCTCTTGAAGGCAATGGTTTCAGAGAACAATTGGGGTGGATTTAAATGGATTTGGCATTGGTGATAATGTGTGCAGACACTAGATTTGTGAATTGGTGAATGTATTACTCACCTTGCAGTCACTTCAACTCAATGCACTGCAGTAACCATAAGTTAGTATACTATTGAAGTTCCATTCCTCTCAATATCCAAAGAGTTGGTATAGGTATGGAACTCAAAGCTCAAGACTGATTCTCCAAAGACATATATATTGGCCAGTTTTATCTATGACTGAGAACTGTGCTTCAAATTATATTGACACACAACAATATAGACAGCTCAGGACAGTTCTGATTCAAGCAGAGAATCCATTTCCGTCTCCGCCTTCTTGACATCCAGAGAAACAGGTGGTGCAAAACCTTGTCATTCTCTAAAGGGGATGCTCAGCGTACTGTTTCAATATCCTTCAGATCAAGTGAAAAAGAACTGCATCTGAAGACAAAGGAAAGTCCACTATGCTGTCTATCACTGGAAAAGGGATATCCCCGGATAGTTGATAGCAAGTAAGTCTTTGAATCCTTATCAATGAGAAATAATTACAAGTCATATGTTGAGCGGATCTAATCAAGAAGGATCTGCAAAAAAAATGAGACACCACCGTTAAGCTGCAAGCATGTCTGATTCGGAACCCTGTACGAGGCGACATTCCGGGGTGTACATCTATCTGATTGACTCTGCTGAAGAGATGTCAACTGGAGACTTCGGTTGTTGTCGAGCTTATAACCTTCAAGATGATGACCTATGATGACTCTGAAATCCACCGATCTTTGAGATTTGACGTTGATGAACTGTGATTTTGAGGATATGTATGTGGCATACAATGACCCCCTTGATTGCGACTTCAAGCTATTTCCATGATACGTCATAGATATCCTTTATCGATTGAACTTCTGATAAGACACAATGTTGATGATATCTTTCGACCTTTTTCGACAACGGCTGATTACGTTGAGCAAGCTCCGGTTGTCCAGACTGGGGTGTCCTTGGGAAAGGGATGTTTTTGGTCATGAGAAATGAAGTGAATTGATGTTGATTGTTGTTTGAATGAGTTGAATACGGATTTGAAATAATTTGAAATTCTCGATGATTAACTTCAACTTTCGAAAGGAATCACCACTTATACTTAGAAGTTAGTAATGTGTGTCCTATGTACATATCATTCCGCTTTCGTATCATCGGTTGCAACTTGCTCCCATTGCTTACCACTGTCACCGTCACCGGCCGTCACCGTCACTGCCTCAGCATCTTCATCCTTTCGCATCCCATCACGTCACGTTACTTTAGACTTACGAGGCCCAGAACCGAGATTAGCACCTCAACGAACATATTTTCCGATATCTCGACTTTTTAATCCACTATATAAATCGGTCTTCGTTTCCTCCTGAACCGGTCAGTCTTCAACTCAACTTCAACTTCATTTTCTCATCTAAAAGCTTACTCCTATATCGCTTGAAGATTTCCTTTTTCAGCTTGGCCTAATCGAGTTTGTCTGAAAAGCTGGCTTGGCTCTTACGGGAATAGCATCACCATCATCATCATTGAAATACCAGTTACCTTTTTGCACTGCAGTCTTCAATAACCCGCAGTCATCCTCTTTTCAATATAATCGACCCACTTCAATCGCAGTCTTCTACACGTTTCGCAACCTACAAAACTCAAACACTTTGCATACAAATAATTCATATTCACACTCTCTGTTCACCTATTATCTTTCACCTATCGCGAATACCACACTTTTACGAACAGCGGATTCATCTTTGTATCAACTTGCATCGCTCACGTCAAATGCCCTCTACTCGCTTCCTCGTCCATGGTAGTTTTGCCGCAATCGCTTTTTCTGCGGCTGCTGGCTCCATTGTGGCTACCATCAAGTTAGGTGGATTGCAATTCTTGAAAGAAAACTGTGAGCCCTGATTCCTGTGAAAATCCTATTTCAACCTGTATATATGATCTCTTATCTGATTCACTTCTTTTCATCTGTATAGTCTTTGAAGGCCTTTGCGTGGACGTCTGGGACGGCTTTTTCTTATCGCCTTTGAACTTGGTGGCAATATCATTCTTGATTTTCCTACCATTTCATTGTTGGGTCATCAACGCACCACTTTCGATATTATGCCTCACCAGTATCATGGGATTCCCATCATTCCTTTTCTTTGCTGCAGCTTTCCTTGAAACTTCACCTGTCCTCTTACCAATTGGATTGATAGTTAGCTGTTTTGGAAAATTTGGATTATCAGAATTACAACAAGCAACCCATTCATCTTCATCACCTAAGACTTACATTCATTCCAAGTCACCTTCACCTTCGATTTCACACCGATCAAGTGCTTCATCAATGTTTATTTCAGAAGACCACAGCACCCCTGCTTCATCGATCAGAAGAAAACGCAGCCACTCTTGATTTTTTTCTTTGTTAATACTTCCTAATACATGTTCAAATCCTTTCAACACTCAATTTTTGAAAATATAAACATCATCACCTTTCACTTGTATTTATCTTCTGTTGTTTTGAATTTCACATTTTTATAACTTTTGATCATTCACACATGTAGCAACAATTTTATTTTTCTTTCACCTTTTTTTCTTTTTCCAACTTTTTTTTTCAATTATATTTACTTTATTATCTTTAGCTTCTAATGCGTTCAGTCTCTACTGACTCGTTTTTTTCAATTGCAAATATCACATAACCCATAATTTTTTCTTCTCTCTCTTATGCACAGCTTCAATTTTATTATTCAAATGTCATTGCACCGTTTCTCCCTTTTTTCATTGGCTGCGCTGGGATTCAATTTTGCTTCCTCGGTTTATCATTCTGGCTCATTTTGTGGATCAAGTATATAAATGTCATTAACTCCTTTTGCAAGCCTTTTCCATACACTCAAATCAAAAGGCTTATAAGACAACGTCTTGATTGTCCATACATGTACGTTTTTGTACCCACAACGAACCCTAGAGGCGGTTCTAAAAGTGGCAACTTTGAGACACAGCTGAAATTGGGCGTCTCGGTTTGTCAGACGGCACGTGTGGTGTTCCTTTTTGGAATTCAAGTCAAATTGCACTCAATGGAACAAGAAAATGATGCAAATGCTGTTCAGAATCACATTTGTTCGTCTGACGTCAACAAAGAGGTGTTGTAAGTTCGTATGACTGTATATTCCTCAATATATATACCACTTAGCATCAGTCAAAGATACCAATCAGGAGGACAAATAAACACATGTGCACAGGTACTGAATTTGTGTGCTCCAATGTATCATCAAGGTCACAGTCATTGATATCAATGCCACTCTTGGCCTTTTTTGCATACAAGCAAAGATTTCCTCAGTAGCACAGTTTCAGAGATCAAATCACGAACCAATGTGTAACCTTCTTGTACCTCTAAATATCATCCAATCCAATCCTGGCCGAACATGTCTCCTAAGAAGTCATTGACTCCAACTTTCTCTTAGATTAACAAAAGCACCACCAATCTGCGGGTGCCTCATGTTCTCTGGTTGAAGTGGGTCAGCTTGACGACATATCTAACCAGAGGCTTGCCACTCCAGTGCCACCAGCGCCAGTCCAGGACTCCTCCTTGAAATCGAGCACGTGACTACACTAACACTTACACATACATATCTTAACAGGTGCAGTGACCAGTCATGCACCCTGTATGTAATATTGTATCATCCAATACAGACCAACGCATTCATTTCAATCACAGTCAGTCATCAACTCATAGCATCAACTTCAAAACGAACAATCGATCGAACAAATCATAATCAATTAACAAAACATGGATAATGGAAAAGTAGAAATCGAGGGGGATGAGATGATGGTCGATGGTCTGTAACTTCAAAACTCATTCCTCAAGTTTTTATAAATCGGAATACCTTTAACTGAAATCTTATTCCACTTTCAAACCACTCAATTCAATGTCAACCCACAATCGAATCACGATCTCCGAAACAAAAAACAATCAATCAATGACGTGTCTTTTGTCGCTCTCAAATTATTATTATTATTATTATCATCTTTGATTCAATTAGCGAAAGTGAATATTGATGAATCAACAGTCAAACGAAAAGGTAGAGGATTTAAATCTACGGGAGCTGATGCAACAGATATGGATATAGATAAACAACCAACATATGAAAGATTGGAAGATAATAAAGAAAAAGAACAAACAGCTGGTAATGCAGCAAGATGTAAGTCAAGAATTTTAAAAAACAAAAACCTCAAAAAGAAATTACAAATCAAAATCATCTTCAAATCAATTTATATTTTGGAATTAATAAGTTAATGATTTTCTTTCTTTGATACTTAGCTGTTGAAGGATGGGTAATTACTGTGACTGGTGTACATGAAGAAGCTACTGAAGAAGATTTACAAGACAAGTTTAGTGATTATGGAAGTGTGATGAATCTAGCTATGCCATTAGATCGTAGAACAGGTTATGTAAAGGTGAGAAACTTGAAAAATCAACTTCGATTCTCCGAATTTGAAGTTTATGTGATCTGGTTTCTGATCTTATCTTGTTTCCTTGAATCCTGACGTGATACTTTTTTCATTCTTTTGATTAATTTGTAGGGATATGCATTAGTTGAATATGAGACTAGAAAAGAAGCAGAAACTGCTATAAGGGAAGGATCAGGTAGTAAATTATTAGATCAAAAATTAGAATGTGATTTTGCTTTTGTTAGGTAAGTGATGAATGAATTTTGAGAACGAGATCCACAAAATAAATCCCTCTGATTTAACACATTCAAACCTTTCCTGACAATTCTATTGAATTTTCGATTCTAGGGCACCTACTGGTATTTCTGGTGTAACTTCATCTACTCTTAAAAACCGAAAACAAAGAAGTCAAAGTCCACCAAAACGTCAACTTGTAAATCGAATAGATTAAAATCCTTTATCATTTCGATTCTCTATCAATAAACTCCAAAAACATTGAAATTTAAATGAAACTTCTTTCTGTTTGAACTGTAAGAATACCTTTTTAACACATAAAATAACACATCATATGGGTCAAACAACATTCCTAGTCATTTTCTTTGGCTAAATTCATCAGATCAATAAAAAAAGTCGAATTGTTCAATAGGAAGCTGAGCTGGAATTGATGTAGTTTTGATTATGAAAACAGTCTCCTTTGTGATGAAACGTCAAGGCGACTTTTACTGAGCGAAACAAAGAACAGCTTATTCAATTATTTTTGAAGATAAAATCTTAAGCAGGCATTGATGGTTTATGCTTATGAAAACATCTCAGAATTCAGTCCTTTCTTTGCCTCTGAACTTACTTACATATTTGATGACTTAGAGCATCTCCAATGCTCCCGAATCTGAATGACTAAATGTTACGTTTCTGTCAGAAACGTAACCTGTATTGGAGTTATTCAGACAAACCTCATCCAACGCCGAGGTCGTGTTCCCACATGGAACCTCCCGTGTGAACTCGTTTTTTCGGAAATGACACGTTCCCAGGCTCAGGTCAGCAAATTTGCTGACCTGGCCGAATAATCTGAATCCCAGTATCCCAACGACTATTGGGCCAAAAATAAAGAAATTCATACATCCGTGGACTACCTTTCTCTTTCTTTACGTGAGGTGAGCGCAATCGATCACATGTATTGTGTGGAACGCGATAGGTGCGATCGACCAATTACGTAGATGAAGACATATGGTGACGGGGGTTCAACCTCAAATGAACCCTATGAGGAATTGGGAAAGAAGTTCAGTTGTGCGTTGCAGGGCGCTGTCACCTGAAAAAAATTACAGCTGTCCAGCCGAGGGAAATACTGAGCTGTACATCTATTCGGATTCAGCCACATTGGAGATGCTCTTACGAGCATATTTATATTTGAATGATGATCAAGACGTTTGATCTACAAGTTCAACCACCAGTAATTGCACAGTCATAGATTTGTCAAAACACCAATGAGGCTCAATTACATTGATTGCGCATTGGAAATGCTCTTAACCTCAAGGCTCAGCCAAGTGCCACGCAGTCGCTGTTACTCGCACCGGAAACGAATTGCATTCCATATTCGAGCGGTTCGACAAGGTTCGACATCCACCAGCCTTGAATCCTGAGGCTATGCATTGGCGCATTGGCCTGGTCAATGGTCATGACTTCGGAATCTCTGAACAGTTCGACAAGGTTCGACATCCGCCTTGAGATAGTTGATGTGGGAGTGGGACTTTGATGATCAGTGACCTCGGCTCGACAAATTTGTTTTATCTGACATTTACGAGCATTTATGTCTTACGCAAGTTGACCTTGGCTCGATGGATTTCATGCTCAACGCATTTCCATTTATATACCCTTCAAATGATATAAAATCTGGATAATTCTCCAACTTCGTCAGCCTTTCTTCAAAAATCAATTCCTGGTCTTTCAATTCCTTCTTACTTTCCAATAACAATTGTTTGCGTATAGGCATCCCAGCCCTTCTCATCATGAGAGCATTCATTCTTCTTGGATTCCTGTTACAAGTCTTATTCGTATTGGGTTATCCCGAATCCATCGGGAGCTTAAAAAAACGTGACTTGAACGGTCCGCAATCGATACCTTCACAACAACTTTCGAAGCGCACTACGTCGCCGAGCAACCCGGTTGTTTGTCCTGGTCCAGACGGTCCGAGAATTGATATGAACGATTACTATAAGTGCGTCACCATTTCTTTTCGACTTAGAAGATGTTCTCTCCTCTTTACCGATCGTATTGATTGACTAAAACTTGTTGTTGTTTACTTGATTAGAATGATCACCGCGTTGGTCCAACGCAAGGTCAAATGTGTTTACTACGCAAACATGGGTGTGAGTATGTTGTCTAATCAGCCGACTGGGAAGCTAGAACGTCCATGATTGACTGACCGATCAACCTTTTTGAAACAGATGGCGGTCTTTGACCGCGATGACAACCCGGCCACTTTTACGGAGTGAGTGCCTATGTGACTCGAGCAACGTTGATGTCCCAAAAGTTCAATATGAATCCATTCATAATCATTCTGTCAGCTCCGATCCCTCAATTGTTAGAGAATGGTATGGTGCTCAGCTCAGTGAGCAATGTGAGACTCAGAGGCCGGTTAGGGTTGTAAGTCTTACTCGTCTCTTTTACACGTCAAACCCAGAAGTTTAACTTTCTTCCAAACGTGATACCAATTGATAGCGAAGCAAGCTTCCACCAATTCGCCCGGATGACTCACTGAACATCGGGACTGTGTTTTACAAAATTTATGCCCCTAGTGAGCAAGTCATGAACTGTAACGAAGAGGATGACGCTGCAATACGTAGTTACTTGCTTTCGCAATTCATGACATAAATGATTATGATCACGGTTGCTAGTAGCAAATATATTTCTGTATCTGCAAGTTGTTAGCTTACCAATCACAAATGTGACTGTTATACATAGTATTTGCATTGGCCCCGTGTTGGAGCGTTTCTGCATGTTATTCTTCATCTTGCTTTTTTATAAGTCGTTATTCTGTCTTGGCTTCTTCAATCTAATGAGCTTGTTGAGTTCTAGGTGCAACTGGCTGAAGCCAACCTAGAGAGTCATAGTGTAGTTCCTTACAAAAACTATCACTATGTATCATCAGTGCATTACAGTAATATTCATTTATCAGCATTGTGATGGTTGCACAAGAGCCCATGCCAATATAAAAAATGCTTCTCATTGGAGGAGACCCATTAGGAGCATGAAAAGTGCTGATGATCCTGTTATGCTTCAATGTGATGTTTTGTGCTAAAAACATAGTTTTGGTTCAATGAATTGCAAAAATGATTTGTCAAAGACAGCTGTTTCAGCTCTTGAGTCATATGCAAAGGCAGGAAGCCCAGAGGGAAGGTTGAGAGACAGGATGTGTGCAAGAAGCTGATCAAAAGATGAAGTTGGCATATCTTAAATGAGAAAAGATATTTGTAGATACAGTCAAAGATCCCTAAAGTTGTACCTTTCTGTGAAGCTGCTGGGCTATGGGTTTACGGGGTTTAGGTATGATTATGGATCTGCTAAAAAACCCTGTCAATAGTATGGCTTTTTTGAGTAAAAAAAGTTCCTTGCCAAAGTCCCAAGGCGTGAGCAAGGGACTTACTTCATGTACAAAAACTAGGTCTTTGGCGCCCAGCCGCCACATATGTCAGCCTGAATCTCCAAATAGTTGATAACTTGGAAGATCAGGTTGAAATTTTAATGCTCACAAAAGTTAAATCCGCAAGATATAGATGATATTCTTCTACAAATCTTGAAGGTAGCTTTAAATTCTTGGTGAGCAAAGTTAAGAAAACAGAAGTAGAGATTGTTAGTACTACTGTCTAAGGTGCAGAATGGTTACTGCTGCCAGTTAGATGTTCTGTGCACTCACAGAACAAATCTTCTAAGATTGACTAAAAAGTTAGGTGTATCTTAGGCTTGCTTCAGCAGAGGTTCGATATTTAATTTTATCGAAAAAGGATGGTTAAGTCAAATGGTTGAGTACGTTAGTCAATTGGAACTACCCAAATGATCTATAACGTAACTCGTAAGGAAAAAACGGGGATCTTATCTAAAGTGTCTTGAATCGAACTGGAGAGATAGTTTTATAAGAAGTCTAGTTGAATAAGATGTTCTAAATAAGTAACTATTTCTGGCTTTGATCAAGACTAAGTAGATGAGAAAGGTGTTTGGTTTTAAACGTTCCTGCTAGAGTAAAGTTTAAAAGAAAAGAAATGTTATGTTGGTATGATAATTGTAAAAAAGGATGGTTCCTTTCTGTTATGCGTAAGCTCGTTTTCTTTATAGGTTTTGATTTCCTCTGTTTTTAGTAACTAACCGTAAAAACGTTGATTTTAATTGTACCCTGGCTAGCCATCGTATCGTACATGGTTGATACTCTTTTGGTCTGGTCAGGGTTTCTTTCTTCAGGGTCTAGTATCCCGGTG
>NW_006768776.1:865203-1056417 GCF_000204055.1 Melampsora larici-populina 98AG31
CGGCCAGTACACCTCTTTTTTTCCTTACCTCAACTCCATTTGGAAATTTGGAAATTTGGGAATAAATCCGGGACCGTTCCCGGATTCAACTTTGTATCCCATAAATGTATTTTTTATATTTTCTTTTTTAATGTAGTTTTTGGATTTTGGCAATGTACTTGGGATTATTGCTCCGCAATAATCCTTGTACCGTTGACACTCTCCGGGGTTGGAAAAAAGAAAAAGTTCTACCTAGGAATTTTTCTTTTCTATTCGAAACTTGCGTAGCACTTGAGATGCGTTTGCTATCTTACTCTCTGGTAACCACTCATCGAAGTCAGAAGTCTTATCTTTATACCTGACGAGGTAAAGCCTAACTTCCTTATTAGATACTTTCATTCTCTTGTGATCCAGTACTTTAGACACAATTTTCGGCCCACTATTGTCAAAAGGAATTAGTTCTTCCGTAGGTTGTCTATTTGGGAATTTATCTTTATTGTTAGATTTAAAATGTTTAAGTAACGAGACTGGGAAAGTTGGGTGTTTACGGGCGAATTCTCCTGTGAGCATCACTTCTACTGCGTTAGGTCCGTGTAATTTTACGACCGAGAATGGTCCCACAAAGGAGTCCTTAAGCTTTTTGGGACCTTGAATGTTGTTAAAATTAATAGTTGAGATTAGCACTTTATCTCCAACTATGAATTTGGGCTCTTTATGGGTTTTATCCCACCTGTCTTTGCTATATTTAGCTGCTTCGTCAATACAGTTTCTAGCGTAGTGTCTCGCCTTTGACAGCATTTCGTGGAAGCTCAAGGATGTTGGGTGGACTTGGATGTTTTTATCATTAATCATGTTTTTTGGCATCCGAGGATTATACCCTCTTTCGATTTCAAACGGAGTCTTACCCGTTGTGCTGTGCACGCTCGTATTATATGCTAGTTCTAACGATGGTAGCAGCGTTTTCCAATCGTGTGTTATACCTTCTTTATCTTTAAAGGAGATGCCGAATGCACAGTAGCAACGGAGCATGTCCTCTAAACTCTGTATCATCCTCTCGGCCAGTCCATCTGTTTGAGGATGGTAGGATGTGGACATTGCTAAGGTGGTGCCTATTAGCTTGGTCAAACCTCTCCAAAATCCTGAGGTGAACTTAGGATCTCGATCGCTTATGATTATCCTAGGAAGTCCACAGTCCGTAACTATATGTTGTAGGAATAGGAATGCCGTTCCTACCGCATCAATTTCTTTATGACAAGGGATAAATTTTGTTCTCCTTGAAAACCGGTCCACTACTACTAGTACGCTGTTTACATTATCTATACCGGCTGGAGGTAACGCAGTTACAAAATCCATGTTGATAACCTCCCAGGGAAATTTCGGTTCTTCGATTCTTTGAAGCAACCCGAACCTTTTCCCTGTTTGTCGGTTTGCCTTTTGGCATCTTTCACATGATTCGACATATTGTTGCACGTCCTGTCTCCACGACGGCCACCATGCTGTGGTGATCATTCTTTCGATAACTCTGTCTTCCGACAAGTGCCCGGACATAAAATCATCATGACATACTGCTATGAGTTTTTCAATATCTTTCGGATCACAGACTACTAGCACGTTCGTGTGTTTTTCTTTATGGTAGAGTAAACCTGATATCAAAGAAAATTTTCCTTCCTTAAACGGTTCTTTCCAACCTTTTTCTAGAGTGCTTATCAGTGAAGGTTGTGATTCGTCAGAAGTAAGTATTTTTACTAGTGTAAGGGTGTTACCATTGCTTTCGTAGCTTGCTTTGATATTGGCAAAGAATTTGTCTGATAGATCGCAAACATTAATACCCATAACTGGTATATCGCGATCTTCATCATCTCCTTCCCATGCTGGATTGTTCGCGTCATTGGGCATAGCCATACGGCTCAAGGCGTCAGCATTGCTATGCAATATTCCAGGTCTGTGGGTAATTGTCATATATGACTTGTATTCCTGTATGGCCATTTGCCATCTAAGCATATGTCTGGTAGGTGTCTTCGTGTTTAACAATGACTTGATGGCCTGGAAGTCGGTTATGACCTCAAAATAAATGCCATCCAAGTAGTAATGGAGTTTATTAAGAGCCCACACAAGAGCCAAACATTCCAACTGTGGCGCCCCGTATCTTTTTTCGCTCTCTTTGAGCTGTCTTGATATAAAACATATTGGTCCGTTTACTAACTTTCCTCCTACTACCTGCTTCTGATGTAGAGCTGCACCTAGCCCTACAAAGCTGGCATCTACATATAGGATGAAAGGTTTTTCAAAATTCGGTTGTAGTAAACATGGCGCCGACGTGAGTAATTTTTTAACATTGTTCCAGGCCAGAGCTCTTTCCTCTGTAATAGTAAATTCGACTCCCTTCTTAAGGAGATAATACAATGGGAATGTAATTTTAGCGTAGTTCTCCAGATACATTCTGTAGTAGCTAGAAAACCCTAAGAAGCTCTGTATATCTTTCACTGTTTTTGGTAGCGGTCGATGTATCACTGCCGCTACTTTGTTTTGATCAATAGCTAGAGTCAAGCCTGAAACTATGTGCCCTAGTGCTCTAACTTCGTGAAACCCAAATTTGCACTTATCGAGGGAGACTGTGGCTCCTAATAATTCTAGCTTTGTCAGGATAGAATTCAAAGTTGCACAATGTTCCTCCCACAACTCGTGAAATATTATGATATCATCAATGTAGACTATTACGTGACCGTCACGTAGCTCGTCGTGGAATTCTGTATCCATCATTTTTTGAAAAAATGCTGGCGCATTTTTTTATCCCAAATGGCATTCTCTGGTACTCGAAAATTCCCAGGTGCAGGATAATTCTTAAGAATTTTTTACTTTCCTCAGATACCATGTTCTGATGAAACCCTTTCATAAGATCCATGGTAGTGATGTATACTGATCTGCCTAAATTTGTGATTACTTGTTCAATTCTGGGCATAGGATATCTGTCCGGCTCTGTGTATACGTTCAGAGCTCGAAAGTCACCGCAAACTCGTGACTTGCCTCCATGCCATGCTACTACACAGGGTGTGGTAATTTCCACATCCTTGTTTTGTCGGACTTTTCGCAGAATGCCCAACTTCACGAGTTCCTGAATGTGTACCTCTAGCTCTGCTCTGTTTCTGGAGCTCGCTGGGTACGCTGCTTTACGTAGTATAGGTGGGTATGGCTTGTCCACTGTAAGTTTGATTTCTACCTTATACTTAGAGATTTTTCCTATTTTATCTTCACCTAGTCCAAAAGTTTTATAGAACTTCGCTACTAGCTTATGGAGTTGCTCTGTCTGATTTGTTGACAGCTTCTCTCCTGAGATAATCCGGTTCTTTACTTCTTGTCCTAAAGAGAACAAGTCATTCTTCGGAGTTTGCACAATTGATAGAATTTGTTTGTCATGAATGAGTGCGAATTTTTTACGTTTGTTATCATTTCCAATGGTAAAATATTTTTCCCTAGTGTGAATGATGTCGATTCCGTATAAAGAAAGGAAATCATCTCCCAGAATAAAATATTTCGGTGTGGCGTTCTCCATCACCACAAATTCTGGTTTTATCCTAACCGATCCTTCTGTGTGAGGAAAAATCAGTGGCACCTCGACTACGCCAATTGCTCTAAGTGTTTCCCCGCACCCTTTAAATGTGGTGTTGCTTTTTGGTAACATCTTATCTTTCCAGTTTGGCATTATCGTAGAGATAAATCTTTCTCCTACAGCTGAGCAAGATGCTCCGCTATCTAGCAAGCAGCGGACCTCTTGTCCTGCTACTATCACCGTAGTAAGGCTGTGTTGTCCCATCAGATGCGCCTTCCCTGCTTCTGGCCTGGATTTCATCTGACGGACATCACTCACTTGGTTGTTTCTCAGACCGTTATGCCAGTGCTGTGGGACTCCAGCCTCGGCCTGTAAATTCGCTATATCTGATTCTTTGTTATGTGATTCAATGGCACGCACTTTTATTTCATCAATAGCTCGTCCTATTACATTAGTTTCGTGAATTGGCAGAAATATAGAGTTCGTTCCCTGGATGCGGAGCTCAATATTATCGTTGTATGAAATACTCATACCGTATAGATTCATCATGTCGGCTCCTAGGATGACTTCTACGTGTCTTGCGTTTTCAATGATGAAAAAATCTATCATCAGGATACAAGGGTCTGTTTCGTGCAGGAAATGGATAGGTAAGGTGATCTCCCCTATTGCTTCCATTTTTCCTGACGCGCTGAAGTACTTTCGGTTGTGCTTTGGGCGTTTCGCGTCTTTTTCCCAATGCAACCAGATTTTGTCGAGAATTCGTGGTGTGATCAAAGAATTACAGGCTCCTGTGTCGATAAGCATGCTCATTTTCCAACTGTTACACATAGTAGTCAAAAAAGGACTCCCAAGTTTGGGCACTATGTTTCTTCTATCCACAAACACTGGTCGTCTTTTATCAGTTATTTCTAAACAAGAGATGTCCATTACCTCGAACACTTCCTCAAGGTTTGAGATATCTGCTGTGTGTGAGGATTCTTCTTGTACTGCTCGGTATTCACCGTCGTCGTACATAGAATCTTCGTCATCATGAAAATTTATCTCTAAATCTTCTACTGCCGGCGTTTCTTCATCTGATGGCTCCTGATCAATCATGTTAACTCCTTTGCTCTTACGTCGGCAAGCTCTGAAGTCATGACCAGATTCGGTGCTACCACATGTGTCGCACTTGCCCGGTACTCGTACTACTGCAGGTTTTGCTATCGCTGGCTTATTAGCGCTGCTACTGCCGCTAGTAGCCTGAGTTTTCCAGTCTTGGTTTCCTCTCATTTGTGGTTTCTCTCGGCCGATGGTAGTTCTCTTAACCACTTGTTCAAAGACCTTCGTGAAGCTCACAAAATCGTTTTGTTCCCCTAGTCTACTACGGACTGCATGGTCTAGGTTGCCTGGACATTGGTCAAGCACTTTATCTATTACCTCGTCCTTCGAAGCGCCGGGTTGGGCTGCTTGTAATCTTTTGCGTTGTTTCACCAGCCATGACATCGAGTCCGTATGGATTCTTGAATTAAAATAATCTTTGTCAAACGCTGCTTGCATGCTACATCTCCATTCTCTCGTGCCAAATTGGGCACAAATGGCTACTTTCCACTCATCCCAAGTAAGTACTTTCTCTTTTCTTTTCTCCAGAAACCATAGTTCTGCGATCCCTGTAAAAGCCAATCCCATCCTTGATGTAATCAAAGGATCTGGGACGTGCATAGTTTCTTTGATATTATCGACCCATTCTATGAAGGTAATGTGATCGTACTCGCCTGTTCCGCTGAACTTTGGCCAGTCTCTTACTTGGGGGACTTCTTTTTTAAGAAGATCATACATCCTCAGGCTATTATCTGGAGGTTCTTCACTTTTAATCGTGGGTTCTTTGTTTTTACCCTTGTTTATTTGCTCACTAGATTCTCGATGGTTGATCCAACTTTCTTCCTCTTCAATATCAGCTCGTTGTTGGTTTAGTTGATCCTTTTGTTTAAAAGGAGATTTTCTTTTGTATACTTCTCTCGGAATCACTTCCCTCATATGCGGTGGAGTGTCGTGCTCACGAACCTCGGGTGCTTTGTTTATCTCGTGACCCTTGTTATCGTGCTGCCTTCGCTTTTCTAATGTAAGGTTTGACAAGAGCTTAATCACTTCTTCGTTGTGCAATCTCGTCAAAGCCGTTTCCTCTTCTTGAACTTTGGCTGAGTTTTGTAATTGCTTGATCATAGCGTGCATGTTAGCTAACTGATTGTGCGTTTTCTTAATATATTGATCTGACTGTGCTGTAGAAACATTGAGTTCTCGATTGGTATCATCTACCGGTCTCACATTTTTATTTAGAACCTGAACTATTTTATTAGTCTCCATAGTATGCTCATTTAAATGCTTTGCATGCTCGTCAATCATTTTATGACGAGTTTCAGCTAGGTCTAACCCAATATCCTCCCGTATTTTATTAGTCCAATCACGTAGCTCGTCCTTCATTGTTTTGTCAGTCTCAGCTACTTTTTGAACCGCTGCTCCTATCTGATTCAAAACTTTTACTTGGTCATTGATATGTCTTACCAAATCCATTATTGCTCGCTGAACTGAATCTATTCGTCTCGAAGGGTCACAAGTTTTAACGAGCGACTCAATAGTTTGTATTTCATTCAACAACTTATCATTACTGGTTACAAGGGGGTCTAGATAAAGTTTCAAATGGTGGAACATAGGATTTATCAGTTCACGATCTAAGGGTAATACTGTGAGGTCTAATTCCTCGCTGCTATCCCGGCCTCTCGGAGCAATTGAAGTGTCAATTCCCCTTGTGTCATGGTCGGGAGTGGTGGATATCGCCCGCCTCTGTTCTGATTTCGAAGCAATTGCGGACCGGATACTTGGGGTCTGCCCTTCTTCCTGATTTCGAACGTGTTCCAGTCCCAGAGAGCTGGATTCCAGTTGTTCGTCCTGTTCATCAGTGATTTGTAACCTATCTTCTTGGAAAGTTCCCGGTGGGACGCTTTTCCTTTGATGGTTGCCTTTTTGAAAGCTTGTCGGTCCTGTTGGTTCTTCGCTGCTTCCCATGCCTTGTAATGGACGTTGTGTTGTAGAAGCAGATCGGTCTCCTCCACTGAGAGGTTCCTCATAAAGTCTTTTGCTGGCGGTTGTTGAGGCGCTCTGTTTCCTGCTGCTGCTGGTGGGTTGTTCGCTGCGTCGATGCTCATGGCCGACATCCGTTGTTGGTCCTGCAATACTGGATGCTCGTGAGGAGTTGCTTCTGGTGTTAGGTGCCATCAATATTAGTTATAATCTTCCGTTCGAATTCGGAAGTAAGTTGATTGCGTGAACTTACTGCTCTTGTACTGATGCTGGTTAATGGTACTTGTGTTACCAAAGGAGTTCTGAAAACTTATTTCGTCAGTCTCGATTTGATTGTTTCTTGGCTCGCGGTTCGCTACCACAGGTACAACGTGTCTCGATATCGGATTTGCCGTGGATATTTTCAAAGGTTGTGGTTTAAATCTCCCTGATTTAATTGACGAAGCCGGAGCGGACGATGGCGCTGGTGTTGGACTATTCAACAAGCTGCCTGTGCCTGGCAAGTGGTTCACTAGTAATCGGACAAAAAATCGGAAGGGATGGTTCCTTTGTTATTTATTGCACACTTTTTCTCGATATGATTGTAAAAATAATTTTGATTATCTGCTTACTATCGTTTTCGTCGTAATCTATGAGATCGTCTGGATTATAAGGAGCTACTTGCTGTACTTGATCGATATTCACTAAAGAAGTAGCCGACCCTCAGTATGCCCCTTTATTTTTTGTAAAGGAAATTTCGACTGACTGTTAAAAACATTGGTAGTTATCGTGCTTTCTAGAGAAAGATGAAGTCTTCCGTGAATACTCGTGTTGAGGAAGTTTCCGCGTTGTTAGACAATCTCAAGAATGTGTGTCCCGGCTCAAGCGAATGCGCTCCAAACAACGTGCGAGAGCGAGACAAGAACAGGTTATGGGATCCTGTATTCGTAGCTTCGGTTTCTTGTGAGAATTCAAAGTACGGTAGTTCCCGGAGTAGGTCAAGGGAAATGGTATCGATGACTGAGAAGGAAATGTTGAACTAGTTTTTGAAAAGGATATGACAATATCTTTTCAGTATTGGTTCGTGCTGTTTATTCAGAAGATGATTTGGACAAACTTTGAAAGAAAGAGGAATCGGGCTGGTGTGTTTCTTTTTTTTTTTAAAAAAAAAAAAAAAAGACTTAGTAAGATGAGGCCCCCAAATGTCAGCCTTAATCTCCAAATAGTTGATAACTTGGAAGATCAGGTTGAAATTTTAATGCTCACAAAAGTTAAATCCGCGAGATATAGATGATATTCTTCTACAAATCTTGAAGGTAGCTTTAAATTCTTGGTGAGCAAAGTTAAGAAAACAGAAGTAGAGATTGTTAGTACTACTGTCTAAGGTGCAGAATGGTTACTGCTGCCAGTTAGATGTTCTGTGCACTCACAGAACAAATCTTCTAAGATTGACTAAAAAGTTAGGTGTATCTTAGGCTTGCTTCAGCAGAGGTTCGATATTTAATTTTATCGAAAAAGGATGGTTAAGTCAAATGGTTGAGTACGTTAGTCAATTGGAACTACCCAAATGATCTATAACGTAACTCGTAAGGAAAAAACGGGGATCTTATCTAAAGTGTCTTGAATCGAACTGGAGAGATAGTTTTATAAGAAGTCTAGTTGAATAAGATGTTCTAAATAAGTAACTATTTCTGGCTTTGATCAAGACTAAGTAGATGAGAAAGGTGTTTGGTTTTAAACGTTCCTGCTAGAGTAAAGTTTAAAAGAAAAGAAATGTTATGTTGGTATGATAATTGTAAAAAAGGATGGTTCCTTTCTGTTATGCGTAAGCTCGTTTTCTTTATAGGTTTTGATTTCCTCTGTTTTTAGTAACTAACCGTAAAAACGTTGATTTTAATTGTACCCTGGCTAGCCATCGTATCGTACATGGTTGATACTCTTTTGGTCTGGTCAGGGTTTCTTTCTTCAGGGTCTAGTTATCCCTGGTTGTGGTCTTGGTTTCTATTGTTATAGAAATAAAATATTAATTTCAACTGATTTGGTATTTTTCGGATGGCACTCTTGAAACTGAGTGTAGAGATGTATTTTTATAAAATGTATTTTTTATATTTTCTTTTTTAATGTAGTTTTTGGATTTTGGCAATGTACTTGGGATTATTGCTCCGCAATAATCCTCGTACCGTTGACAACATAGCTCTGGGATGTGACATAGCCTTATCACACACCTGAATTACATCATGCACATGCTCAACAATAGGTCTGTCAGCTTGACAGATCAAATACTTTCCCTTCTTAAATTTTAGTGGCTTCTTGTAACAAATTTGCTGCCGTGACCTAACCATCTACAACTCAGCATAAGCAAAGACTCCAGAAGAGGCCAATCCCCTCTGCTACTTGTCTTTAGTGTGGTGACTACCTCTATCATTCCAAGCTTGTCCTTGGAAACCTAAACTTTGTCTGCACATTTCACTCAATATCTGAAACCAGCATGAAACAGTACCAAACCTGGTTTGTGGTTTCAATATACGTATGTGCTGAAAGATTCACATTGTTTGCAATTTAATGGCACATAGCTAGAGAGATCTGAGCATACTTCTCCATTGAAAGTTGCTTGTGGCATAATTGCGGTTATAATGAGTCACAGTTTGTCCAGAGTTGTCAAACATGATATATGATTTCAATATATTGATGTATTGAAAGACTTGGATTGATTGTGAGTTAGTATCACGTAGATGGAGAGCTTTGAGCAGACTTCTCCAGTGAAAGTGGCATGATGCACTAATGTAACTGAGTCCAACTCTACTTTTTTGTGGTGCAAGCTTGAAAGATGCATAAGATTGGTTAGAATCAGCCACAGCTCTTCCAGGATTGCATGTACCCAACTGCCCTAGCTGTGTGTTGGATAATCAAGCTTAGCCTCTGATCTCATGCCCCCAGTCTGGCTCTGCCAGACTCCACGGCCCGCTGTATGGTAACTGATGTGGCTGCACCACATCAGGCCACACTGGCTTGGTCATCAATTCTGTTCCTTGGTCTCTACTCTCTTGGCCTGCCTCTTCCAGACCAGGGTTTGGGGTGGGAAATCATGAATCTTGTCTTTGTTGGAGACCCCAAGCATCTCATGTAGGTGTACAATTAACTTTGATGAGATTTGCAGTTCAATACTGTATGACTTTCACAACTTCATGTTTTATATGCATCCTAGATCAATGAATTTGACAGGAACATCATAATAAAGCTTGACATTCATCAGATCATTGAGGAATTGTCCCCCCTGCAAGGTATATGTGATGTCTGATGTATCTAAAGACATATCCAAATTTGAGCTTGCCATTCTATTGGATCTCGTCCACTCATCATCCTCCACTTATGCAGAAGGTCAAATGTATGCAATGTACACCAGAATCCTGCAAATGGTTTTCCTCCTCTGTAGATGATGTAGTTTGTACCTATAATCAAGTTTCAGTCTTCTGTTATGTGATTGTAGATGTTGGCTCAGTTGAACATTGGAAGGCTAGAGTTCATCTTCCAGGATAATCTACTTTGTTCCGATACGGTGTGGTGATTGATTTATGGTATCAATCAAGAACATCAATCATTGGTTGTTTACCAAGTCATTATGAAATTTCAGCATGAAAGAAAAATTTGAAATTGAAGAGTCTGATCAATTGAAGCTCCTCTAGGCTTATGCATTGCTCCGTATGTCATGATTAGGTCATCTTATTTCAAACAACTTGTTAATATCAGTAAACACTATTAACAAATTTATTACAAAAAGAACAAAATAAAAAACAGAGAAATAAAAATATAGGTATACAGGCTTGGAAATGGTTTTTAGGGTATTGATATTAGGTTGATGGGTTCTATGAGGTTAGAATGTGAAAGAACAACATTATATTATACAGTAACAGTTTTAATCTTGATGGTTGATAAGGAGACATAGAGGTTATTAAGGAAGAGGTACACTGTGAACATCATTCAACTTCCCAACATTGGAAGAGGAAAATGATCAATAGTACAGTTTGTCATAAAAAGATCCAATACCGCTCACCTGAGCCTCAACACCCACACTACATATGTGCAGTACGCTAAGTAAATAGTTTTCTATCATGTACATACAGGTCTGCTCAGTTTTTTGCCCATCAGAATATATAAATTACATGTTATACCACATGTAACTTTTTTGACTTGAAAAAAATTGTCCCAAGAATTCACTACATATAATTCTGTAGCTGCTCAGGCAATATTTTTGAAGCTATTTCTTAGTAACAGAAAGGGTATTACATGCAGTTGAGTTGATGAGATTACACCAAAATGTTGAGTCAGTGTATGTAGTCTATCTTTTGAATGCTTTTGTCAATCTGAAAAAAGTTACAGCATGTATTACATATGAATAACTCATCCTGCTGAGCAGATAACTGAGCAGAACTGTATGTACATGATGTTAGGACCCAGTCTTGGGGGTTCACGGCTTGGGGCAAAGGGAGAGTGCTGGTGATCGTGCGTATGATATGGATTGTAGCATGAGGAAAGAGGGAAACAGTGTACAAGTGCGCACGTGTCTATAGTGAGCCGGCTCAGCGCCCAAGTGTCACGAGTTGTGACATCCCCTCTCTTGATCCGTGACTTGGGATCATAACACCATCCCCCCTTTTAGGCCCGGGCTCCCTGTTCGCGGCCCTGCCTCCTCCCCGGGGCGGTATTAAAAAACCCCGTAGGGAAAAAACCTTACCCCTCATTACACCCGTCTTGTCCTTCGGTGGTCTTCTGACGCCCTCGGAAACCTTAAATTGAACTGGTCGATCAATTCTGCTGCATTCGTCAGGTTAGTACTTGGCTCCCAAGAATCCTCGTTTCTCCCAAACCCCTTCCAACTGATAAGGTACTCATCTTTTCCTCTTCTCTTCTGTTTGTCTAGGACGTCCTCTACCTCCCACTCCTC
This sequence comes from Melampsora larici-populina 98AG31, assembly GCF_000204055.1. Taxonomy (NCBI): domain Eukaryota; kingdom Fungi; phylum Basidiomycota; class Pucciniomycetes; order Pucciniales; family Melampsoraceae; genus Melampsora; species Melampsora laricis-populina. The sequence continues at coordinate 876,705 of NW_006768776.1, forward strand.
TTCTCCTTCAATCTCGATTGGGTCTGGCGGATCCTGTACTCGACCTTCAATGGAATCTGGTGTGTGCTTTCTTAATACCGACACGTGAAATACCGGGTGTACACGTCCCATTGTAGCCGGTAATGCTAATTGGTAAGCTGACCTTGATACTTTCTTGACTATCCTAAACGGTCCTAGCCAGCGGTGGTCAAGCTTGGCGCTAGGTCGTGTGGTTGAAATGTGTCTACTGCTTAGCCACACCTCATTTCCAACCTCCCACTCTGGCGTCGGTCGTACTCCTTGGTCGAATTGGTGCTTCATCGCAACTTGCGCCCTCTTCAGATTTTCTTTCAGTTCCTCCTGGACGTCTTCTATCATCTTCAGTCGCCTTTCGACTACTGGAACGCATTGCTCGTTGCTGTGAATTCGTCCTAGGTTCAGGTCATATCCCGTGTTGGCCCTGAATGGCGACACCCCCGTCGATGTGTGAGTACTGTTATTATACGCGAATTCCGCCAGTGGTAACAGGCCTTCCCAATCATCTTGTCGGTAGCTAACGAAGTGTCTTAAATATTGCTCTATAGCTTTATTCACGATCTCCGTCTGACCATCTGACCGTGGGTGGAAAGCTGTCGAGGGGTGAAGTTCGATCCCAATCTGTTTATTCAGCGATTCAGTGATTTTTGATATAAATACACTACCTTGATCTGACACAATCGTCTTTGGGGCTCCGTGTAGCTTCCAAACGTTCGCTAACATGAGGGTTGCCAACTCTTCTGAATTCATTTCAGTCGTACAGGGAATGAAATGACCCATTTTAGTCAATCGGTCGACAACGGTAAGTATACAATTCTTTCCATTTGAGGTCGGTAGGTCAGGGATGAGATCATAGCTGATATCCGTCCAGGGTCCCGCCGGGATTGGAAGTGGTTCGAGTGATCCAAACGGGCTAGAGGTCGTCGATTTTACACGGATGCAAGAATCACATCCATCAACATACTGGTTCACGTAAGCTTTCATCGAAGGCCATCTGTATTGACGTTGGACGAGGCTAAGCGTTTTTGCCCTGCCTGGATGTCCAGCTAACAGACTATCATGTCGGCTTTGGAGTATTTCGAGCTTCACCCGTTGATCGTTGGGGATTTCGATTATTCCATTGCGGTACAACACTTGATCCGTTACGGTGAGTCCCGCGGGTACCTGACTCCCCCCTTTCTCTACTTGTTTGATCAATTCCAGTATGCGAGGGTCTTGCTTGGATGCTTCTCGTACCTGCCGTAGAATGACATCGTCTGTCCACATAGGTCCGTTGGCTCCTGGGGTTCTGTCAATTGCATCGACTTCAATCAGTTCAGGTGGGTATTCTTGTTTAATGTCTTCTTCAAACCAATCTTCCACTTCGTCATGTGCAATACTCTCGTCGCCAAACCACGCCTCGATACAATCAAGTTCTGCAAGGAATGAAGCTTCTGATAGATTATTAGGTTTAAGCATTGACCCAAATAACCATTTGTCTTCTGAAGAAGGTTCCAGGTCCGGCCGGCGTGACAAGGCATCCGGTTTTGTGGACTGCTTCCCAGGTCGGAACCGGATATGGAAGTCAAAACAACCCAACAGCTCTGCCCACCTCGCCTGACGCCTCGTGAGTTGCTTGTTACTCATGAAGGTCTCGAGGTTCTTATGGTCAGTATAGACGACAACTTCTAATCGATTCGGGTTACCCTCCAAGTAATGTTGCCATTCTTTGAATGACGCCACTACCGCTAACAGTTCTTTGTCGAAAATTTCGTAGTTCCTTTCCGACTGGACTAACGACCGCGATAGGAAAGCCACTGGATGGAGGATCCCGTCTTCGTCTTCCTGTGACAAGACTGCCCCCAGTGCATAGTCAGAGCAGTCACACTCAAGGACAAAGGCTTTGTATGGGTCGGCAATCTTCAACACCGGTGCCGTGGTGAAGGCTTCTTTCAGTGTTTCGAACGCCTGGTCTCTCTTTGACGTCCATTCAAAACGTACATCATCCTGAGTCAGTTCGTGGAGTGGGCGTGTAATCTTAGAGAAATTACTAATGAATCGTCGGTAGAAGTTTGCAAAACCCAGGAAACGTTGAACTTGGGTCACATTCTTCGGTGCTGGCCAGTCTTTCACCGCCGACACTTTCAGTGGATCCATGCGTACGCGGTTCTTTGATATTAACAGCCCTAGATAGTCGATCTCCTTACGGGAAAACTTGCATTTCTCCGGTTTAAGCCAGATTGAATGTGATTCCAATACTCAAAGGACTTCCTCCACTACCAGTTCGTGATCAACACCCTCAGGGGTATAGATCAACAAGTCATCCAGGTAAGCTGCCAGGTCCTTTCCGATCTTGTCGCGGAAAATATCAGAGATGAAAAATTGGAAATAGCCAGGAGCCCCTGTCGGTCCAAACGGCATCACCAGGGGTTCAAACTGTCCTCTTTTACACACAAATGCTAACTTTGATTCGTCTCCCTCCCTCACACGCAGGTTATTATACCCGTTCCGCATGTCAAGGGATGTATACCTCTCCGCGTTCCTCAAACTATCGACTAACTCCATCGTGAGCGGTAGGGGGTAACAATTTTTCACCGTCACAGCGTTCAGTTTACGATAGTCGAAGCACGGTTGGAGAGCTCCATCCTTCTTCCCAGTGAAGAGGACTGGGGCTGCCCAAGGTGAACGTGTACGTCAGATCGTTCCTTTCTCCAGACCCTCGTCAATCATGGCATTTAACGCAACCTCCTCCGCAGGGGACAGCGGGATGATTTTACCAGCCTGAGGTGTAGCCCCTGGAATCAAGTCTACACAAAAGTTGTACCGTCTGTGGGGTGGTAGGGTCATTGCTCTAGTTTTTCGAAACATATTGATATACCGATGGTACCGGGTGGGGACCAATTCTTCAGCCGTACGCTCTTTCTTATCTTTGGATGCTTCCGCTGCGAGTCGTGCTGATACATTCCATGATGTCGTGCTCGAACAGATTTTTGCGGAGCTATTCAGAGGGCAAAACAGCTTGTCATCTGTGACAGGGGAGATAGTAGGTACGGTTTCATGCTCACATTGCGGGGGCTGTATCTTTTTGATATGGTCATCATCAAGAGCCCCCTCGCCAAATTTCCTAGCTTGCCCTTCCACAGACGCAGACTCGTCAAGGGCTGTTTCCGGATCAGGCGATGCAGTTATAGCGGCAACGGCGATGTCATTCGTCGTGTTGAAGGTCGTTGTAGCAGTCTGGTCAAAGTAATTCAGGAGGCAACCTATCTTGTCATCTGTTTCGGGGACAATTGAAGGTACAGTATCATGCTCACATTGCGGGGGCTTCATCTCGTCGATATGGTCATCGTTGAGAGCCCCCTCGCCAAATTTCCTAGCTTGCCCTCCTACTGACACAGGATCGTCGAGGGTTGTTTTCGGATTAGGCAACGCTGGTACAGCGGCAGTGGCTATCTCGGGTTTAGGCATTTGGTCGTTGTTCGGTAGGTATACGTCGGTTGTTGTCATTTCAGGCTGTTCAGAATAATTCAGGGGGCAATCCAGCTTGTCATCTGTGACGGGAAGAATGGTAACAACGGTATCATGCTCACATTGCGGGGGCTGTATCTTTCTGATATGGTCATCATCAAGAGCCCCCTCGCCTAAGTTCCTAGCTTGCCCCTCCTGGTACGCGACATCGTCAGGGGTTGTTTTCGGGATAGGCGACGTGACGGCGGCGGTAGCCATCACGGCATTGGTCGGTGAGTCCTTCGGTGTGATGCTTCCGTCTTTCCAATTGATTCGGTGCCCATTCTCACGCAGCCATGGCATTCCTAGGATGACATCGTAGGAATCCTTAATCTTGGTGACAAGGAACCGGGATGGGTTGTCCGCATTGTCGACGAACAGTTCCGCGTCGTGTGCGACGCTACGAGGCTGGCCATCAAATCCATAGACGTCACCTGCCGTGGCAAGTTCCGTTACGGGGATTCCAGCCTTGTCCGCGAAGGTAGTTCCAAGCACTTTGTGCGTCGAACCACAGTCGACAAGGGCACGAGCTCTCACTCTTGGTTTGGGATCGGGATCATGTTGGGACGTGGCGCGGGGGGACTCTGAAAGGGAAATAGTTGTGAAAATACGAGGATCATGTAAGCTTTTCTTTGCACAGCTATCATTCTCAGCTACTTCTAAAAATTCCCTCCCGCTCTGGCTTAGGGGTGGCACGTCCGTCACCTCTAAGCGTCTCCATTTTTTGACATATCTGATCTACTACTACCCTCCCCCAATTTACCTTCCAATGCAGCGATTTTGGCCTCTAACTCAGCTACCTTCCTTGTCTCCTTCCCCTTCCCTTTCTTCCTCCCCTTTCTACTTGCACACCACCTAGCCAAATGACCTGATTCACCACAACTATAGCACAACCTCTCTTCATTACGTCGATTATACTCGGTGGACGAAATGTCAAACCGAGTGCTGGAGATGTCCATGGCATCGGGATCGACTGGGCGACTGATGCTAGCAGGGGGTGCATACTTGCCGCGGATGTCGTTATCGATTGCGCAGGCGAGTGCCATGATACTCTCCAGATCCTCGAACTTCTCCCGAATCATTGCTAACCGCACCTCACGTTTCAGGCCTTGTCAATAGTGGCTAATCAAGGTAGGCAGTTCCCATTGGGTTGCCGGGGCTAGTTGATTGAAGCTGACTGTGTAATCCGCAGCCGTCTTGGTTTGTTTCAGCACCCGGAGCGCCGCCTCAGCCCGTTTCTGGCGGTCAGAGTCGAAGTAGACCAATTCGAAAGCCCGGACAAAGCCATTGTAGGTAACTTCTGTACCTTCAGTAGGGTTCAGCACACGGTGTAAGAATGGCTGAGCCCACTTGATGGCCTCGCCCGTAAGATAAGAAAGGGCGAAGGTGACCTTCGACACGTCATTTGGGAAAAGGGCTGCGTTGGTGATGATGTAGAGTCCGACCTGACTAGCGAACGCCTCGGCTTTCGACCCTCGAGTTCCGTCAAATTTATTGGGGGTCGCCATCTTAGGTGTTTTGGCTGGGGGTTCCGATCTTTGAGCTTGCGCGGCTTCGGCTTGAACTCGGCGTTCGGTCTCGGTCTTCAACTTCGCTTCTAACTCGGCCAGCTGTCAAGAAATGGCGTGGAGGTCAACACCAGCGGCTTCGGTTGTGTCGTCCATAGAGGCGTAGGACAATTGGTTAGAGGAATGTTTGGATGGGGTGACAGAGTTGTCGTTGGGAATGTTAAAGGTTGGCGTGATGGGATTGGTCTGGGGTGTGAGAGGGTGCTACGAGTAATTTTCTTTATAGTACTTTCTTCAATTAACTTGATGTCCTTGAGTAAACAATTTTTTCTTAAAAAAAAAAATTTCTTCTTATGCTTTCTTCTGAAATTTTTAATTTATCTTCTTCTTCTTAAGATCTCCTGATTCTTGGTTTGCCTTGATAAAGATGCTACAAAGTGTTAGGACCCAGTCTTGGGGGGTCACGGCTTGGGGCAAAGGGAGAGTGCTGGTGATCGTGCGTATGATATGGATTGTAGCATGAGGAAAGAGGGAAACAGTGTACAAGTGCGCGCGTGTCTATAGTGAGCCGGCTCAGCGCCCAAGTGTCACGAGTTGTGACATCCCCTCTCTTGATCCGTGACTTGGGATCATAACACATGATATCCACCAATTCACTGAGCCTGCTACACATATGTAGTGTGGGTGTTATGGATCAGGTGTGGAGTGATAGATCATTTTATGACAAATGATACTCCCAATCATTTTTTCCTGCCCACTTGGGGAAGTTGATTAATGTTTGCAGTGGTACTTTTTTCAAAGCTGGTAAACAAGGGTTTTACAAGTAGTTTACATACATAATGGTGGTAATAGTAATATTTAAGGTTGCCAAGAGGATTTTCAGAGATTTTTAAGGTTATACATGATGATGTCATATTACATGAGCAAGCAAGAAGGAGTAGTAGGTGTGTAAAGTGGTGAAAATGGGTGGATTTTGTCAAAAATGAAAGTTTTCAGCTAGTTACATATGTCAAATGACATCAGAATTGGATGGTAAATAGTTCATTCAACGCAGAAGTGTAGATTACATAATGTACAAGCTTTAAATCACTAGTAACAGAGGTTTGTGAAAGAAGTTAAAAGGGAAACAAGAAATTGGTGTGAACTTCGAAATTTACACTTACATACATACATGTAACAACATTTGCATACAAAAACCTTAACTTCACAGCTCAATAACTTATTCATTACTCATCCAAAACACCTGATATGGCGCCAATTATTGATCAGTATCACAAGCTCTACAAGATGCACCTTAGTAATCCAAAATTGGACCCCATTTGAAAAAAAGCATAATCTCCAAAATAGGCTTTCAGCTAGTTTACAAAGAAAAAATCACCTGTATTCATCATTAGAAGTTCTGTACATCATCCAACTACGTCATTGATCACTTTTGGCACTGTAAATTACATCATACATCAGTAACAAGATCATTACATGGCGTCATCATATGGTTTTTAGGGTGTTTTGGTTGAAATTGATTGGTTTTTTGAGGCTGTTGACCATTGTAGGAGTTGTTACACATTAATATATATACTCACTGATGATTTTGGGATTGTTTTTCCATTTTCTTAATCTTATACCTTTGTTGTAGTGTTATAAATCATCATTTATTTACTACATTTGTACAAAGTTCTCTCAAATCCGCCCCTTCAAAGCAAGGACAAATTTATTTATGTGTGTTAAAGACTATAAGGGCGCGTTCACTTAAGCAATTTCTGGTGAGAAATCACATTCTGCAAAATTTAAAGTGTCTATTTGGTGGTGCATGTTTCATTTTTGCATTAAAATATTTACAGAATGTGATTTCTGGTCAGAATTTCCTTAAGTGAATGCGCCCTAAGTCTCTTTGGGAATAATACTTACAACAGTATTGCTAGTATTTGATATTGTTTTGTGATCTTTTGCGCTTAAAATCTGGAATAATACTTAATTAAGGTATTGAGAAACATTTCTTTGTTATCACACATTGGTCAGCAAGTGCCCTGGTGCTGGTTCCTTTGAAGAAGGCAGTCTTTAGGCAACTTCTACTACCCTTACATTAGTAAATTATCCCTTCTTAGGTGTTGTAAAGCTCTTGTTTAGCTTTAAATACTACAACGGCTGGTTACACTACACAAAATATAATATTTTCTGGGCAGAAAATTAAATTATTGATACACAAAAATATTGAGAGGCCAGGAGAAGGGCAAAAAATAAATAAAAATATGCATCTTGTTCCCTGCGGTGAGAGCTTCACTATCCATATTTTTCCATATTTTTACAGTCCGTATTGATAAGTGTACTAACAATAAACCTTCATAATCATCCAATTACAACCTGTAACAAGCACTGAAATTTGGCTCATTAGTGTTTAGAGAAACTTTTGATTTCTGAAAACACCTATAACTTTGTCAAATCTGCCTCAAAACACTCGATTTTAAGTGCATTGGAAAGCTGAACTCTTCCTCTCGAACTTTCATAAGATCAAGAACTATGTAGCTAGTATGACAATCATTCTATGGATCTGTATGTACAAATGTATAAACAAGATGATATCTTTTTTAGCAGACCAGCATGCTGTGTGGTCCTATTATGAACTATTTGGAGGACAATTCCAGCTTACCAATGCACCCAAAATCGAGCGTTTTGGACCGGAATTGAAAAAGTTATGAGTATTTTCAGAAATCAAAAGTTTCTCTAAACACTAATGAGCCAAATTTCAGTGCTTGTTACAGGTTGTAATTGCATGATTGTGAAGGTTTATTGTTAGTACGCTTATCAATATGGACTGTAAAAATACGGAACAATATGCAGAGTGAAGTTCTCAACGCAGGGAACAAGATGCATATTTTTATTCATTTTTTGCTCTCCTCCTGGCCTCTCAATATTTTTGTGTATCAATAATTTAATTTTCTGCCCAGAAAATATTATCTTTCTTGTAGTGTTAGGACATCTTGAAATCAATTTTCATCAATTTTGTTTGTTCAACTTAGGCCCCGCTTGGTATGGCTTACCAAGGCGGGCAAAATGTGCCCTTTTTGAAAATAATCTATTTTTCACATTTTCAAAAAATCATGTTTGTTATCACTTTTGCCCCTCTTTCAAAAATGTATTTCATAGCCAATGATCTATTATTTTGATCAAAAATGTGGCATCTTGAAAGCTGCTTAAGAGCAGCTTTCAGAATACAATAACATATTTCAAACCCAGTGCACGTCTTTGAACTCAACCCTTGGCAGGATCAAGACAGCCTTTCTCTTCAAATCTTGCCAAGTAAAAACGTTTCTCTACCTTCAACCTCATTTTTGCACCTCACCTATCAATTTCATCTCCTCTGATCCCCACATTTTCTTTTTTCTTCAATATCTAGACTTTGTACTCTTGACTCTGGAACTTGTCTCATCACTGTTCATCAAATCGACATCATGTCTACAGATGGTCAAGAGATCGGTGTAAATTTTAAGCAATTTCCTTCTTGTATTATAAATTTGACCACCTTTCTTCTTCTCAGTTGGAGTCACATCAGTCTCCATATTGGGTGATTATTAGCTACAGTAAAACCTGTACTATCCGGTACTCTCCAACCCGGTAGCCTGCCAAATCTGGTAGCGGAGGTTTCCACCAGCTTGGTTCCCAGCTAAATAACCAGTAGCCTGCCTTAGATGCTATCCGGTTGATAAATTGCAAAGTACCGGGTGATACTGGGGAAAAAAAGACTGTATTTTACTATAAAAGGACCCCAAAGGTCAAACATTGAGTCAGAAAAAGTCCTTCAAGGCTGTCTGAACCACCTGACTCTCCCTTTCAATCCATCTCTCCTCCCTAACCTCATTCAAAATCACTCGAAGTGATTGGACAAAACTTGTAGAAATGTTTGGATTGCCTCGTTCAGTCATGATTTGAATTGCATCAATAAGGGCTTTGGTCTGTTGTCCTAGGGGAAGTTCCGGCTTGATTTTGTCCTCTTCAATCACAATGACCTCGTCTTCCGCAGTCAATGCGGCCTCAATCAGCTTGCTGTTGGTCAAAGTCTTGTGATTGTTGTTCTCAGCATCCAGATTGAGCAAGTCACTGATGGCCATCGGATCTTGGACACAAAGAGTAGGCAGATGAGAAGTCAACTGCACTTCAAGCTGAGACTCTTCAAAGTTCCCAATTGGATCATTGCTTTCAGGCACTTCGAGTATCTTTCCATTTTGATCGCGAGGTGAGATTATCTTTGTATGCTTCCAGCAGTTTTGAATGGTTTGTTCTGAGATTTCTTCCCAAGCCATCTGGACCCATTTCATTGCTTGAAGCTGATCAACTTTATAAATGTTGTTGTTGTTTGATCCAATCTCCTCACGGTCAATCACATTCTATAGTTGATAGTTTTGATAGTGCCTTTTGAAGGCTGTGATGATCCCAGCATCCAAAGGCTGAATCTTGGAGGTCGCGTTTGGTGGCAAGAAGAGAAGAGTGAGATTGGGTAGCTTGACATTTGAGATAACATGAGAGGGGGTATTGTCCAGAATCAATAAGATGTTTTGATTTGGAGCTTTCATCTCATTATTCAATTTGACAAGATACTTCTGTTGTAAAAAAGTTATCCTGTCAGTGAATCAGTTTGAAATAAGATCTTCATGATGATCCCTCACCCTGGAAGAGCACACCAGTCATCCAAGCCTTCTTGTTGCTGCGGTAGTAAAAACTAAGCTGTTCTCTGGTCTTCCTTTTGACACATTGTGGCTTTTCCGCATGTCCAATAAAAAAGAGAAGTGGTTTTTCCAAGCCATCAGCATTACACGTCAATGCAACTGTAATGCGGGTCTTATCGTTTTTTTGCTCCTGAAATTTTTTGAGATGTGATTGTATGGTCTGGAGTCAGGCAGCAGAAAAGCCCAGTCTCATCCATATTGAAGATGTCCTTGAGAGCAAATTTGTTGGTCATCTTGATGATTTTGGGTAACCTTTGTTGAATTGCCACAAAGTCTGCTGAGCCTGATTCACCATGTGTCTTTACACTTCAAAACCTGTGTCGTGCTTGAAAGCTTTCAAGCCAACCTTTGGAAAAGCCTGGTTGATCCTGACCAGGGATCTTAATTTATCCATCCTTGTTGTCTAAACAAAACTCGTATACTGAAAGCTACTTTGATCAAAAATCTTTGAAGATAATTCCACCAAATTTGAACAAATTGGCAAAAAGAAAGACATAATCACCATGAGGTGAGGCCATGTATTGTGATATTTTCTCTCTTGTGGGAATTAGTTGCATGCTGGGTGCTATTCATGACTTCTCAAACATCCCTGGTTTGACAAATTGCCACTTTGAATCAGGTACTTATTTTTTTTCCCTGTCATCATCTAAGCAAATTTCAGTTAATATATGCAGGTGAAAATCCAACCTTCTCTCTTCTGGACTAAACAACCCAAATTGACAATCAGAAGAGCTAGGGGATGAATTTATCCAAGATAATCAATTTCAAGATCTTTGACCAGTAATTTTACAAAGTATGATATGATTCTTGGGTCTCCCTTTCTCTCAAAATTTAAGCTAGATGTTTCTCTCCACCGGTGTTGTGTTGTGCATACGCCAAGCGGCAATGTGATCTATGAAAAAGAAATGCAAGACAACTTGAAAAGGTTGATGTGCGCATTGGAAGGACTCTGGAATGCGCCTACAGAGGGTAGTGACGTAAGATTCCAACCTTTTTGTAACAGATTTTTAGGGTACATAATCACACTTCTCTGTGGCTACAGTAGCGCAAAGTAAGCGCAAGAAGCAGAGCTTTCATATGCACTAAATTTTAACCCTATAGCACCAATACTTCCCAATATATTCAAGTGTAAAGCCCCAAAAAGGCCAAAAATCAAAGGTTGGAATTGGGCCTCGGGGGCCTAAAATTTTTTTGTGCCTTTGCAATTTACGCCAAAGTGATACAAACTACAGGGGTAAGGCCAAGCTCATCTGATAGCCCTATTCCATGTACATCTTTTGCAGTGCTTGGGATCATGGGAGAATGAATGGTGTGTAGTGTAGAGCCCAAAAACTGAAAATCAGGCTTTGTCACTACCCTCTGTAGGCGCATTCCAGGGTCCTGCATTGGAGAATTTGAAAAAGATTAGTGCAGTTGAGCAGTTACGTGAGAAAGAGGACGCTATGTTGGAAGAATTCAAAAATTTATTCCCGGCTGAGTTTCCACTGGTTGAAGATAGAGAAGTAGAAGAGAGTTTCCCTGAAGGGATTCCTGATGCATCAAGATAAGTCTGGCACAAGATCATTCTTACTGACCCTGATGTAGTCATTAACAAGAAACAATATGGTTATCTGGGAAATTATTGTGAGTCCTGGCGCAAACTGATTGACCAAAATTTGCGTGCAGGAAGGATTTAGTGTTCTCAAAGTCAATACGCGTTGCCATCCATGATTATCCCGAAGAAAGACCCGACTGAGCTTCCTAGGTGGATTTGTGACTACTGAACCCTCAACAAATACACCATCAAGGATAGATCACCTTTACCCAACGTCAATGAGAGGGTAAGACTTGTGGCAACAGGGAAAGTATGGTTGTTAGTTGATCAAACAAACTCTTTTTTTCAAGACAGGATGCAGGAAGAAGACATCCCTCTCATGGCAGTGAAGGCACCATGGGGGTTGTACGGATGGACAGTGATGCCTATGGGACTTACCAATGGTCCAGCAACTCATCAGGCACGTAATGAAGAGATTCTGGGTGAATTGGTGGGGAAAATTTGTGTTGTTTATATTGATGATATTGTGATGGATGAAGAAATTCATTGATGGTCTGTCTCATCACGTAGGAACCTTGACGCCTCTGAACAGCACAACACTGAAGAATAAACCTTTCAAGTGGGGTCAGGCGGAAGAGGATTCTCTCAACAATATCAAAATTAAAACCCTACCAGTATTGCAAAATCTTGATTATGACTCTCAAGAACCCATTTGGCTCTTCACCAACGCGAGTGGACATAGACTTGGAGCTGCTCTTTTCCAAGGAGCAAAGTGGGATACCACTTTGCCAATAGCTTATGAAAGTCAAACAATGAACACTGCGGAGCAGAACTATCCCGTCCACAAACAAGAATTGCTAGTGGTCATCAATGCGCTTGACAAATGAAGGTTGTTATTACTCAGAATGTGTGTCAATGTGATGTTGGATCACCACTCACTAACAATGCTACTGACACAACACAATTTAAGTTGTTGTCAAGTGAGGTGGTTAGAAACCTTATCCCATTTTGATCCAGATTTCTGGTATCTCAAAGGTAAAGATAACACGGTTGCTGACACGCTGTCTTGACATGACAAAGCCGCCTCCTGTGAAGTTCACACTGCCTTGAATGACAAAGAATTGATTGACATCCGTGAAGGGTATGAGCTTGACACCTTTTGTGTGAAACTACAAAAGGTCTTACCTTTAAGAGACAACTGCATCAAAAAAGATGGTCTGCTGTACTTGGACAGGCGGCTGGTGATACCGTGTCACTGAAACCTTTGGCAGGACTTCACAGCCCAAGCCCACGAGGCGCTGGGACATCTGGGGACTGTAAAGACCCTGCCTCACCTCCAGCATACGTTCTTCTGGCCAAGCATGGCAAAAGACGTCAAAACACAGCGGAAATCTTGCAACGCTTGTCAAAGGAGGCAGGCGCAGATGGCAAAAGTAACGGGAAAACTCCAGAACAATCCAATACCCTACCAGCTGATGCAGTCAATTGCAATTGAATTTGTTGGACTGTTCCCAAACGTGTCTGGTTATGACATGATTTTGACATGTACCTGCAGGCTAACGGGTTTTGTGAGATTGATCCCAGCCTCACAGCAAGACACAGCCGAGAAATCAGCAACTTGTTTATTTGGCGCTTGGTCATCTATGTTAGGTCTACCGGAATCTATTATTGGCGACCAAGACAAGGCATGGACATCTCAATTCTGGCAACAACTCCATCACCTTTTAGGAGTGCGCATCAATCTATCAACGGCTTACCATCCTCAAGCCAATGGCAGAAGTGAGAGGTCCAACAAAACAGTTGGTCAAATACTTCAACACCGAGCTGCAGAAAAGCACAGGAAATGGCTTGAATTGCTACCAGCAGCTGAGTTTGCCATTAACTCGGCAGTGAACTTGGCGACTGGAGTCTCACCGTTCCACTTTGTTTACGGTCAAATTCCACAACATTTCCCGGTTGAACTCCCTGCAGAAGAGGAAGACAAAGATGTGACACTGCAATGCATTCAACAACGGCAATTGGAATGGGCCGCTTGGCAAGACTGTTTGTCAGCCGGAAGAGGTTTTTGCTGGGCAAATAACACTCTAACGTACTAACAAACATACTATCACTATATTATTTAAAAAGAAAAACACAAATACATATATACAAATATATAACCAAGACACCTCTTACACTCGAGTTTCAAGAGTGCAGTATTATTAACTGTCTTAATAAAAACAGTTAAGAATGTGGAAAAGGTAAAAGAACTTATCTTTTACTTAGTAAACTAAATACATAAAGAAAAAACCCTACCTACCTTCAAGGAAGGCAACCACCGAAGTTAACAAAAACTAGACCAAACCAGGCGTATCGAATCATACCCCGGTTAACCCTGTTACATTATCAGGGACTGGTCTAAACAATGTTTTTATGACGTACTATCGAAAAACCCTTAATTTAAGAACTAACTACCATATCGACACCAAGAGGTTTTTCTTACATTTAAATAGTTAGCTATTTCACCTCAAGAAGAAGAAGAATCCCATTCCTTTTTACCTTTATCAATTTTTAGAACATTTAGTTTAAAACAAAAACTTTACATTCTTACTCTCTGTTTAAAAGACTACTAGCGATACTTTAAAGACTTACTCTGTACTTCTTCATCGCTTATCAGATCTTTTGTCCAGACTTCTTTTCCTTTTTTCTCTGATTCCTCCATTTCTACCTTTACTTCATCGTTAGGACGTTAAAGATCGTTTGGCTATCATCACTCGACTAAAGTTCCTCAGACTCAGTTAGAAATCCTTTTTGATAAAAACTTGTTTTATCAGACTAACGCTAAAGCGTCACCCAGGCTCATTTTACGATTATCGTAATCACCTTGGCAGATTGATAAGTGAGTGCACTTATTAGTAAACTGGCGGTGGTATTCATTCCACACCATAGACAGCTATAAAGAACAATTATAGTCTTAAATTACTTACAAAGATTTGAAAACTAATTTCCCTCAGCAACGAAGATTTAGTCGGTTGCTCGATAAAATACATTTTGTAAGTATTCGTAGCTTGACTTCGAAGGTTTTCTCAGCCCATCTTTAGTGTCAAGCTGACACTGTTTGTGGTGTAGCCAAGTGGATCAAGGCGCTCATTACAACCTTTGGCGACGCAGAAGGGAGTCATTTAGAGTGGGGAGTTGGGTCATGGTGGATAGTACTGATCAGCAGCAAGTCGTAGGAGGGCAGTCAAAGGGCCTCAGCAAACTACGCGCGCGTTTCAACAGGCCTTATCAAGTGTTGGAGAGCTTGAACGGAGGACAGAATTTCCGACTACAGTTGAAGGAAAATAACATGTCCTTTCCAGTCTTTCATATGTTGAAACTGAAGGCTTATCATGGCAAAACAGAGGACTTGGAAGTTAGGGAATAACACCCAAAAGTAAGTGCCTTTCTTTAGTATGCCACCACCGTCCTACTACACACCTTGTCAAAAACAATACCTTGGCCACTCTGTGAGCACCACGTCAATGGCCTGTTACAGATACACTTGGAAACAACGAGGAGACATAGGACGTGACAATGAATCAACCATCACCTTGGATTTTAGTGATTTCCTTTTGTGTTCTGTTCTTTTATCCTTTTCTTTAACTTTTCTGTTCTATTTCCTTTTTTTTCTTTTTTTGTTTTCTTTTCTTACAGCTGTTTGCATAAAAAATGCCGTCGCCCTTTTTTATTTTTTTATTTTTTCAAAGTTGCACTAAAAATTACCAACGTAGATTCTACATAAGAGCTGTGGTAGGCTGTACTCGACTTTCTCAAGGGTGCAAAGTTTGCCAAAGATCCTGAAAGATCACAAGTATTGCTGCCTTTGTATCCAAAATGCACAAGCTTCCTCAACCTTTGGTATGGTTGCAACCAAAGATCAGCATCACAATGGACAACCCGGCACCAATAGGGCATGAAAGCGTTTTGAGCTTCATTCTGAAGCACTTCTAACCCCTCTGGCTAGACTTTGCATCCCGCCTCAAGACCACAATGTCCAACTGGCGCGCTCACATTACCCCACCGTGAGTAATCCAAATCGGGGAGGGTAGAAGGTGTGTATGTAATCGGAGAGGGGTGAAGACAAGTCAAAAGGTGGGACGAGATCAAAAAAGGGGATCTGCACATATGTCATACAACCTTTAAAATTCAGCACATCATGATCAACTACAGTTGCTCTTTATGTAGAACTATGTTGGTAATTTTTAGTGCAACTTAAAAAAAATAAAAAATAAAAAAGGGCGACGGCATTTTTTATGCAAACAGCTGTACTTCCGTTTTGCGTTTGAATTCTTTTACAAAATAGTCATGAAGTTTTGATGTACTTGGTTTTTTTTCTCACCTTTGCTTTTCTCGGGACGAGTTATGGTCAGTTCAAGGGCGTGTCATGCCGTTTTTTCCTTTTTTTTGTCCTTTCTCTCTCTGTGTGTGTTTTCTATTTTTCTCTTTTTGGTTTCAGGAGGATAATCATTTCTTCTAGGAAGGGAGGGTGTAAGGAGTACACAGCAGATCATGGCTTAGGGGGTACATTATGGGTTTAGGCAATTGTTGTATACATTCTATCCTCCACGCCGAACTCCAAACAGTCCTTACTCTTTCGAGATCCTCATTCGGGACTGTTAGGTGAGCTCAGCACGTTTTCTCTTTGTTTTCCCTTTGGGGGTTTTTCTTCTTGTTTGTTGGTGTGTCGCTGACTCTTTCGAGAGCCTCATTTGGGACTGTTTGGAGTTAGACTCTTTGAAATATAAACCGAAGTCCCAAGTACTTGCTCCTCGAGAGAGTCGTGCCAGAGAGAATCAAGTCTTTTAGTGAAGGTCCACAAAGACCTTACAGTATCCCTCTGGTGTTGGTATGCAAGATCGTTTTCTTGATCAAAATCCTGTTAAAGGATTCATCTTGCAGCCGCGCGAATAGCCTGTACATACCCATGTACCCACGATGTGTTGAGGTTGAGTTGCAGGTCATTCCAGAGCTGCGGCGGCAAGCCAGCCTGCTGGTCAGCACGATCGATGAAGCTGTCTTGAATGGCCGATCAGATGATTTCTTATGATGTTTAATTGACTGAGTTTCAATACGTAGCCAAGATTAAAATCAGAGAAAACCCAATCCGAGAAGAGTTTGAAAGTCTTGTTGGTAAGTCTGAGAATAGATAAAAGTAAGTTCAGATTAAAATCAAGATATCTCTTGGACGCAAAATTGAAATTTTGAAGTTGAACTAAATTGTAGTCAATCTTTAATGAAGGTATGTATGTATAGCCTTTAGGTCGTCAAGATCACCCAGAACTTAAAAAGGAAAGAAGAATGGGAAAGAGATGATGTATAGGATTGAATTGATCAGTTTAGGGTATGGTCGGTATGGTACCAATTAAAATTCAAAGGAATTGTAAAGAATGATGTTTTTGATTCGATTAACCATTTTTGAAATTTAAATTGATTTGAATTGGTTCTAGAAGTACAATTGATTTTGATTTTGATTTTGACTTTGACTATCTTGGTTCAAAACAAACTTGGATTGGATTTTGAGATTTAAAATCAAGTTGATTATCATTTTCGTCAATAAATTCATTTGATCATTCCCTTTTTCGATAATAACACTAACCAATCCCATTATTAATAATCAACCTTGTGGAATTCTATACCCTCATTAATCATCTTCATCTTCCCTCTTCCCTCTTCATCATCAACATCACCATCATGGCATTCACTCATTTCGAAAATCTTCATCCGATCTTACCACCTCTCAAACCAACTGCAAGCTCTCAACCTTCACCTTCACTTTCAAATTACTCTTCACCTTCACTTTCGAATCGAAAACCTCCAATCTCTCTACCTGGTCAAGGTTCTCAAAATCGGGTTAAACAAACTGCTGCTCTCTTTGAGCGTGTGGCTTCTAATGGTTCGAATCTGTCTTCTCTTTCATATACTCCCAATCGTCTTCCGGATGACCGTAGGAGTCAATTCGATCGTAGACACAGTTCTCAGTCAGTTTTCCTTTCTCTTGACTCTCTTCAATTTCAATTTCTTCTTTTCCTTTTCTCCTTGCATGGCCATACACTTGAATTTCATATTCATCACTCATCTTTCACAATACCGCCTTGTCAACTGCCTGGGCCATAACTTTTCTGATGGGCCTCAGACTGATTCCGGTCAATTGATCTATCTTATTAACAAGTCCTTTTCACTCGAATGAGAACATTCTTTGATTACTTCTCCTATCCATCATCTTTCCTACATCCTTCCACTTTTGTCAGAGAAAATTCCATACCCTCGTGTACTGGTTGATCAGACCAGAATCCACCCAAAATTCAACTGGTCCATATCGCCGTGCCAGTGGTGAGTTTCATTGCAGATCAGAACTGGTTTGTGTATGAAACCTCTGGTTGATCACCACTAGTCTCCTACAATTAAGCTTACTTCACATTAGGAGTGAAAGGTTATTTTGCCTGTTCAGGTGTTTTTTACACATCACGAGTCCACGACTTTTGCCCTTGCTTCCCTTGCAGGGATGATGTTTTAACCGTTCAGCCTCTATCACATAATCTCAATATCCCATAACAAAACAATCTCTAAGATCTTCCAAACCCTCAACTTTATCTTGATACATTTTTCTCAACTCTCCTTCATCATCAACATCATGTCCAACATCATCTCTCCTGTGGTTTCTCATACTGATGATGATTTGACTTATACCCCTCTCTTTGCTTCCATTCAATCCTCAAATCGATCTCCTCTCGCCTCTTCTCAATTCAACACACATTCTTCAAATCACAGGCCATCCAGTCACCTTTCTTCTTCAAGAACATCTTATACTCCCGAACATTGCTCTGATTATCCTTCATTACCCAATCTTTCCACCTCACCGGACCTTCAAGGCACACCGGATTCTCCAAAACTCGACTCGGACTTCCGACAGATGCTCTCCTTTCCGAGTCGATCAACTCTCGAACCATGTCCTACAACGTCATTAGCATCATTTCCTGAGTCTGAAACTCCCGCGGCTTCACAAGATTCTGGAAAGAAGTTTCGTGCAGCACTCGACTTGCCTTATCCGATACCATCACTCATCGATGATTTTGCTCAGCAGACTATGAATGATTCATTGCCTCAACCGGAACTCAATCGTACTCTAGATGAGCCACGCTCCGATTCCGATTCCACCACCACATCTCACATGCAAAACTCTTCCAATGGGACATTTTCAATCAATGGTTCTGATAACCCTTCAGCCAACAAACCTAAAGATCTCGACCCGACCACAGAAAACCTTATTCGACCCGATCAACCTGTCATTGAGGATATCTTTCTAGAACAAGAGCCGAAATCACTAGTCGAAGCTGTTATGGACTCTTCACCTCTTGATGCTAAATTTGAGCTATCATCACCTATCCCATTAGATACACCTAAACGCTCTCAACATGAACTACCATCGAAACTTGACACCAACCTCTCCTCTTCATCTCAATCGCCTCACTCTAGCCCTGACATCATTCAATCGCCTTTTGATTCGATCAGTGTTTTGGCTACTAGTGCCAGGATGACCGAGGTAGGAATGATGATTCAAGAAGTAGCATTGGCACTATTTGAAGTTCAGGTAAATACAATGGGTGATGTGGTCTATCATATGATTCTTGACTAAACTCTCGTCTTTCTTGTTTTCTTAGGAACTACGTCATTCTAACGCATTCAACAGTGACTCCCGAACAAGAGGACACAATCCCAACGAAGGAAGTCCATCTGTTACTACTAGTACACAGGTATCTGCTCAATCTGCGAGGACTAGCGCAATGAGAACAGCTGGGGCATCTGCCTTAACACCGGTGGATCGTGCATTAATGAAACTGGATAAAAAAGTAGAAGAAACTACTGTTGAAGTGGCACATCTAGAAGACCTTTTAACTCCATTCAAAGATATACGAAGTGCAGAAGAGGTTGATTTTCTGAAGCAAAAGTATAATGGTTTGATGTCTGATTGGAGCAAGATTCAAAAAGATACAGAATTACTTCGAGATGAATTAAAAGAAGACAAATGGTTGGTTGTCTTCCGAACGGTTAGCACTCAAGCGGAGGAAATGATGGAAAGCTTAGAAAAGGTTTTGACAGCGTCTCAAGAGTTTATGTGGGACTTTAAGAAACAGTGTTGTTCTCCTGATCATACTCGTCGTCACAAAAGAGCAAGTCGTCATTCTAGAAGCAGTGATGGATCTGAAGTGGAAGTCTTATGTGACTCATCTTCACTTGTCATGGCCCCTGAAGCTGTTCAAGACCTCTTGGATCGATACTTGGTACTTTGCAAGAACTTTGTCGCCAAAAAGAAGCACTATGTAAGATGATGATTCGATCCTGCTCTCGCACATGAACACCCACTGACTCTTTCGTTTCGCAAATCTATCCAGGTTCCCTCATGCGAGCGTGTTCTCACCACACTTGTCAAGGGCATTGAGAACCGTAGCACTAAAAATGGTGAAGTCTTGAGAAGGTATGCTGATATGCGAACGCGATTCCAAAACATTCAGCAACGGATCATTCAAACAGATGCCGAACTGAGTCGAACGGAGACTGTGTTGCGACAAACAATTGAGTCCGATGGACAACCTCCTGCAGAGCTATCGGATGTACCAGCTTCTCCAGTGGCCATGTCAAACTACACTCCCAAGTCTAACGCCAGTTCCACTCGAACATCCCGGGCCTTCAATTCTGTTACACAATACCTCACTCCAAGTTCCCCTCAGTTTCTCTCAAAGCACTCTCCTACCGCTCTATCACCTTTCAAAAAGCTTGCCTCCAAGATCACTACAAGCAAAAGCCGACCTTTCACTCCAAGTGTAGCGCCCAGTCTAGCGTCTTCGCAAGGTGGTCAGGCCAGTTCGAGTCGAGTTCCATCCAATCCCACCTATCCTCATTCATCTACCTCGGGCTCTGCACCACGCGACTTACGTCGTGTGCGCAGTATACTCCATCCAAGAAGCAGCCATATCTCCTCCGACCTTGGTGCAACTACACCTTCTTATCAAACCCGCGTCCAACATCCGTTCCGCTCAGCGCCAGCCACTAAGCAAGAAAAACCTAGATGGAACATCTCCTTGAAGCGAATGGAGGACCCGCCAGAGTCTCTAGACACTCCTATAAGGCGATCAACGGCTACTCCTGTCCCTGGTCGCGCCTCATCACGCTGCCCATCACGCTTTTCACACATGCCACCTAGTAATTCGATTACTTGGGCATCTTCTTCGGGTGGGGTTCGCCTGAACCATCGAGTTGGTAGTATGCCTCCCGAGGCTTCCTTTGCGCATAGCTACGCACGGCCTGGTTCAGCGGCTGGACGGAGTGATTGCTCAGCTCTCACATCTATGTCAATGGCCTGCAGACCTCGCCCACCGTCTCGGAACACTCGGATACCTGCTCCAGTGTGGGATGCGATCATAAGTCAACCGACTGGTGAACTCTCTTCCTCATCAAGTTATCCACGAGGGCATCGCGCAGGACCACCTTCTCGATGTGAAACGCCTGGTGGGACCTCACGTTTACCACGACCTACCTCTCGATGTGCAACGCCTGGGTTCGGAAGACACACTACTCCTAAGACGTTGTTGACACCGTCTTCGATGGGTTCAGGTCCAGGACCATTTAGTCCTACTTATAGTGATATAGCCAAACTTCCAACGCATCCAAGTCGACGACAATCAACCGAATCACAAGGTAACTTTAGAAGAGAAGACCGAATGATGAAACGAGTGATATATGATCATAATCCATATGATCCATTAGATCGAATGGTATGGAAGATAGTCACTGAACAAATGGTAGATATCGGATTAAGAAGAATTGATCCACCATTATCTAGAAATGCAGAAAAAGTGAAAAGTTCAGGAGGAGGGATTGGAGATCAAGCAAGATATCGATTTATATTTTTATTGAAAGATGAATGTCAAGAAAAAGAAAGTAAACCGATGATGTGTAAGTTGGTTCTTAAACATAGAGGTCAACATGAGGAAAAAGTTGTGGTTAGGAACTCGGGAGGTTGGCAAGAATTGGAAATGTATTTGTTGGATGAACAGGAAAAGGTTTTGAGATGATGCACTTTCAAGTGTGTTGATGGTTTTTTTTGATTTGTAAATATATATTTCTTTTTCGAAAGCAAACAAAAGATGAAAAAGATGCTTTGTTTGTGTATATATACAAGATGATTTTTCTTTTTTTTGAATTGTTTTCTTCGTTTTTATTTGATTTTTCTTTTTTTAAAAAAATCACAACCTTGATTCTTCTTTCACTTACTCTTTCTGTTATTTTCTAACTTTTTTGATTTTGATTTTGATTTCTATTTATTTTGATCTTGATAAACAAGAAATCAAAAAAATCAAAAAACATGTTGTATACCATTTATCTTTTTTTTTATTATCTTTTTTTTATGATCAAATGTAAGAAGGACACACTTGAAAAAATTTTCTTTATATAAATCGTTTTGGTTTTTTTTTCTCTTTTGGATTTATTTTTGTACGTACATGAATTGATTTGATTTGATTTTAGAAATATATAATACGATTTAAACGATAAGAAAAGAAATTTGATTGATTTATGATTTGAGGAAATAGAGGTCTTTTGAGAATCATTATGTTTTGTTTCATAAATAAATATGAGGAAATCATTTTTTTCGTATATTTGTAAGAGTGAAGAATACTTTATGTATTCAAGAATTGAGGGTTTTGAAAGGTTTTTTATGACTTGGTATAACTTCTTGGGAGTATGTGTACTTCTTAAAAGGCATCAAATGAAACTAGGGCGCAGTAGGAGAAGGCTTCTCCCTGGAGAACGAGTGTGCACTTTTGTTTTCTTTTTGGAAATCAACCCCAATTCTTCAAGGTTTTGGCTACATATTAAGCGCTTAAATGTTTCTCAGATCCCGCCTCTTCCCGCCTTGAAAGTTTGGCCTTAGTTTGTTGGAAAGATTGGTGCATGTAGCCTTCAGGTGTACAGTTACGGTACTCAAAGCAAGTATGTACGCGTACATACTTTTTGCTACATAGTTTTTTTTGGCGGGGAAAACGACAAACTTAATAAAGTCCCTCGCCAAAGGCCCGAGCCCCAGCGAGGGACTTACCCCATAAACTGGAATCCTGGCGTGAGAAGTAGCCTGTATTGGCTCAAAAAACGCTACTTTGAATTCTTTGATTTGTTCCTAAATAAACAGGTCTCGGAGGTAAATAAAAGGATGATGGCAAATATTCATTACATATGAGCCAATTGCAAGCTTCCCCAAATCTGGTCTGGAACTTGGGCTACTAGGGAATCAAAAATGGGTCTGTTTTCAATTTTCAGCAGCGGCGAGCCGGCTCAAAGCCTGTATTTCTCAGAAAGCGGTCAAAATAATTGATCTTCAACTACTCAAAAAGATAACTTCCCAGAAAGATAGAAAGGAGTTTGCAATTGGTACATATGTAATGGTCCCTTGCCATTTTCTTCTTTCTTTGTTGCAAGACATGTTTGTTGAGAGAGAAAAAAAACAAACAGATGTAGAGAATTTGGAGCAAATACAGCTCACTTCTCACGCCAGGATTCCAGTTTATGGGGTAAGTCCCTCGCTGGGGCTCGGGCCTTTTCGGCGAGGGACTTTGTTAAGTTTGGGAAAACGAGTCCAAAAGTATATTCGTTTTATTTTCCCCGCCAAAAAAAAGTATATACGACAACTATATACGTGTAACTATGTAGCTTTGAGTACCGTAAGTGTGTACTAGTGTGAGAAATGAAGTGGGGTTGTGAATGAAAGAAATCAATTGGTTTTTTAGTATGTTTGTATGAGAAATATATATTGTACAGTCAATTGCACAAAGCTTGGAAAGAATTCCGCGCCAATTTGCTCAAGTTTGGCGGGCAATGTAAAATAGTGAAAAGCTTTTGGTTTGATTGAATGGATTTGATTTGAGAAAGAAGGCAAGTTGGATTGTTCAAATGAGAAAATGTTCAAATGTGGATATGTAAGATTTAGGTACCAAACTGTAGTTTGATTTACGTCATTTGATTTAATTTGTAGTTTAAGTTTTCTTTTTTTTTTTATATTTATAAATCGCGTCCTTCGTGTTGAATGAAGTTTTTTTTTTAAAAAAGGAATTGTAAAAGCAACTGGAAGTTAATTTTGATTTTGTTGTTGACCGATTTAAGTAGAAAATCAAATTCCTTTCATTTAAAGACTACTATACTATCTATCTATCTATATCATCCTTTCTTTTTCATCATCACCATCCTAGGAATCAAAATTATCAACTTTCATCTAAATCAGAAACAGAACAATCAGAAACCGAAACAGAAACAGAAAGAGAAGAACATCCACCGAAAGAGATGGAGAATTCATTAAATTTAAATTCGATTGAGACTGAATCTTCTCTTAAACCCGAATCAATTCCACTTCCTTCTTCACCAATTTCAAACAACTCATTCAATTCTTATTCATCACCTACTTCTTCTTCTTCTTCTTCTTCTTCTAATCAATCTATCAAATTAAACACTACCACTTCTCATGATCTGCCAAACTCAAATCAGTTTACAAAATCAGACTTTGTAAACAAACTTCAATCTTTAAGACAAAAAGAAAAAGATATAGATGATGATCGATTATCTTCATTTGATTTTTCTAATCATTCACTTCAGTCGACTCCTACTGATGAATCTTATACTTTTCATCAATCTACTACCATTGATTTGTTTCAAGAATTGAAAAATCGTCATAAACCTACTGTAAGCTTCTCAATCTTCTCATCTTCATGATTGGTTTTGATGTTTCTAATTCTGTATTTTGTTCTTTTAGCCACCCGAATTAGAACCTACCAGTAATAGCAATTCAAGTTCAAATGCTTTACTCTCTCCACCTATCGTTCTTGAGGGTTCGTTACTTGGACCAGATGAGATTACCAATCTATCATCTAATCTATTAGACTCACATCCATCATCTTCAAGTGAACAAGCAAGTTATGATTCCGAAACTGATACGTTGGCCAGTAAGCAAGACATATCACCACGACCTTCATCAAAACTCAATGAATTCCATGGAACAGAACCCGAACCGGAAACGAATGAGAGTGCAAGAAACGAAGTGATTGGAAAATTAGCAACAGATCTAGCAGAACAGATTGATAAATATGATAAACTTTCATACGATTTCGGAATGCTTAGAGCCACCCATGCTAGTTTACAATCGGTGGCGATCGATACAGCAGACGAATTGGCTTGTTTACGTGAACATACTAAGTTGCTTTTGAATGGTCATAATTTTGAAGAATGTGATCAGTTTAAAGTAGAAACTGAAAATACTTTACAACACTTGAATCAAGAACTTATTCTCACGCGTCGTACGATTTGTCGTTTACATCTTCAATTGTATCCTTCTCAATCACCTTCTACTGTTCGTCTCATGCTTTCGAGTTTCCTGGATTATCTGTTTTTGTTTTATCTGATCTTTGGTTTTGTTTTGGGATGGGGTTTTATAGGTTGGTGGCGAATCGATCAAATCACTTGTTTCGGATCATCCATCGGCTATGATCGATCGACAAACGCCTGATCTTGGTGAATCTAATCAAAGTCAAAGTGATTGCATGACACCTTCATCTATCACTTCATCCATTCCCACTCCTGGATCTCCTAGTTTACCTGATGATACCAATCCAGTGGAAGAATGTCCAGTTGATTGTCAAGCAGTTGAAAGCCTTCGTGCTAGAGTGTCTACTTTAGAAGCGCAATTAGCAGAATGGTAAGTCATTAGTCCAAGTTTCATCTTTTTCCTGAAAAAGTTTTTTTTTTGAAAGATTGATGACATTTCTTTTGAATGTGTTGATGTTTTAGTCAAGAAGCTCGACTTGTTTCTGAAACTACCCTTGCAGCATTCAAACAAACCATGGACCCAAGCTTAATGAAAAAGATGATATCAGAACCCAAACCAAGCACTCCACGATGGGGTTTAAACCTATTATTACATAGACAAGCATCCGTTCCAATCCCGATCAATCCAAGCACCGATCCAGTTTCATCAAACCAAAGTACACCCATCTTAGCAGCTGGATCCACTCATCATCATCATGAAGTCTCACATACACCTAGCTTTAGTTTCTCTACTCCTTGGAGTCGTCGTAAAAGTTTAGTAGACTCGTCTCAAACTTCACCTTCTTCATTTCGGATTGGAAAATTGTTTGGTAGTTTGGTTTCACCTTCACAACCGATTAGTAAGATGATCGAAACTGATCAACCACCGATTCCGGATGTCAATCATGGTGATGGAGAAGAGGATATCAAAGTAACAGTGAAGGATGATCAGGAGCTTGAACTTGAACATGGTACTCCTACTAATAATCTTGATTTGATGGGTACTGATTTAATTGAGAATGAGAAAAAAGTTTGTTTGAAGGATACTAATGTTCAGGTTAATGATCAGGAAGGGTTTGGAAGAGGTCGACCTACTTTAGAAATCCAATGTTAGAGTAATTGATTGGTTGAATTTCTTTGGGGGGGAAAAAGAAATGGATTCGGAATTTGGATTGTTTTTTTACATGATGATGTGTTTCTTGTTGTGTGTTTTTTTTTGTATTGGATTTGTTGTTTTTCTTTCTTTTCTTTTTTTAGAAGGTCTTGAGGATTTGTAATTTCAAAATTGGCTTTTTTTCTTGATTATACATTCCTTCTTTTTTGATTTGATCATTCTTTTTTTTTCTTTTTTTGATGAACTTAGATCTCTTTTTCATATATATACTCATTCTTTCTTTCTCTCTCTTGGTTTGATTTCACTTACAATTTTTTTTCTTTCTTTCTTTTTTGTTTTTATGAAACTTTTTTTTCTTTCTTTTATGAAACCATTTTTTTGTTTTTATGAAGATTATTTTTTAACTTGTTTTCTTTAAAAAAAAACTGTAATACAGTTTTCAACCAAAAAAAAAATGATTCAAGTTGTTGAAAGTTTAAGTTTTTTTTTTCTCTCTTTCTCTCTCTCTCTTTAGATTGGTTGTGATGATCACAAAACCAAGAAAAAAAAAACATGATTCTTGTTTGATGTGTTTTTGTGTTTTTTGGTCCTTTAGATTTGTTTACTTTTGATGTGTTTACTTTGTGTTTTTGGTTGGGTTGAGTTTTTTGGATTTTCTTATGCAAAACAAAATAAAATGAAATGAAATAAAAGTCAGGATTGAGTTTGTATGAAGTTTTCTTGAAATGATTTACAACTGCTCCCACATAGCTTAACAAAACCATCACTAACTGTTTGTGTCCCTCATCAGAGCCTGCAGAGGGCTTGAATTCGATTTCTACTGCAAGATTTTGGTCTGGTGATTTATCAAGTTTTGATAGTGGTGATCTTTGTCCTTGATCAGTTTTGCTGTCTTTTTTTCCAAGGAACCCTTACCAGGTCTCTTATGAAGTTTTCAATATCAAATCTTTCTTTCCAATTCTAAACTTTCATAAATGTTTAAAGAATTGAAGCAGGCAGGTAGGCTATTGTCACTACACCTAGAAGGGATTCATGGAGTTTATAAAGAAATCAAAATATTCAATTGATCTTTCTTTGTCTTATTGCTTTTCAGCTATTTGATCAATCTTACTCAAACTCATGGTTTCAAAAATTTGGTTTTTGGAGATCAAAATCATCAATACTACTTTGACTTTCCTAAATGAATTCAACTCTTCATGAATGGTTTACTAAAGTACACTTTAATTAATCTTAATAAAACTCATTTTCTTGGTCATCATTTTGTTGGCTCTAAAGCAAGGAAAGTTTTGTTCAGAGTAAAAGGAAGAACATTGGTTGAGTTAGGAACTGGTTTGTGAGAATGATAATGAGATTTTAAAAAAAATTGATGTACTACTACTAGGATACTGGAAAATTTCTAGAAAGGTAAAAGGAGGGAAAAGACCTAAGTGGCGTCTGGAGGGAAGATAGAGTGTGGTTTTCAGAGGTAATTGTTTGAGCTTGGATAGTAATATAGACAGTGTAGTATTTTATTTTTATACCTTATAATTAACAACAAGGGTGTGAAAAATAGTATGTACATTGATTTGACAGGTGATGGCTTGGTAAGAATATAATCAATACATGGAGTATGAAATTAGATTGGTGCCAGTTGGGATTATTTTACACAGATGATATGTTTCTGACAAAGAAATTTGAAGAGAAAAGAAAGAGATCAAAAGATCATATGTGTAGGCTATTATAAATGAGTATGGGAATGATTGTATGTAACAAGCTTTTTCACAGAAAGGACATCATGAACAGGTGAGATGAAAGAAATGGTAAGTGGGAGGCAATCATCATGATTGTGATTGCATAATCGTATTGAAAGTTCAAGTGTTTATAGCTTATTGTCTTGGGATACATTCTTGATAATATATTCTAAGATCTATCTCTGGCATTGTCAGGTTTGAATCTATATAGAGTAGAAGTTAGTGAATATCATATACTTGATTACAAATGAGTTCAACAAAAACTTACACAGGTTCAGGTGTCAACACTTGCAACAGAATCACTCCACAGTTTTTGATGTGTTGAAACTCGGAATGCCAGAAAACTGTTGAGAAGATCTTCAGAGGATATAGTTCATGGTTTGGAAGAAATCAGCAATCCATCCTGGTGTGAAAATGTTTGTAGAGGTGTTGTAACTTTTCAAGCACTAAGATTTCAAGGTATCTGAAGATACACTGGAATCCAAATGGATGATCAAAATGATTTGTCAGAGCCTATTAACCTTAAATTTGACTAAACTTATAGTCCTTTCTCTGTAGGCTTTTGGTTTTGCATAACAAATAAATGATCTTGGAGTACTTAATGATTTTCCATGAGGACCAATGCAGTCATCATCATCAGCTGTTTGATATTTGTTGGGTTAGTATAACTTACAGCCCTTGAACAATTTTCATTTTCAACATTTCAAAATTCTTAAGCTGCACTTTCATGCTTGATCAAATTGATTTCCATTCAAATCATCACAATTCACACTTATACAAATAATCCTACAAAGTCAATACAAGACAAACAAGTTATGAAAACAATATAACCCAATACAAACCTACCTGATTTTCTTCAAAACTTAAACCCTTTCCAACTTCTTCACCCAAACCAAACAAAAAGATGATCAATCTGATTTTAAATTTCCATAACACCTAATCCATGATGTTCAACAACTTCTTCAATAACTTTTCGTACCCAATCACCTCTTGGTTTGAAATTAGTTTGAAAATCAAGTGGATGTGATGAGAATCCAGTTGAGAATTGATTTGGATCTAAATTAGAAGTAGAAGAAGATGAATCGAATTCTAATGACCATAAGATTCGAATCGCAGTAATATAAACTGATCTATTGATTTCCAAAGAAAAAGAACAGATTTTAATGAAATAGAATCCATAATGAATTCAAATGTTCAACACCTAATCTTTTCCAATTCTTCAAGTTCAAAAGATGTTGAAAAAAAAAATCAGAATGATTGCTTTGACGTTACCTTTCAGCAATATGTATCCCAGGACAAATCCTACGACCGAAACCAAAAGAATGATGACCTTTTTCATTCCATTGAGTTCCAATCAATCGATTTGTGTTAGGATCAATAAACCGATTCGGATTAAATCTTTCTGCATTTACATATGTTTTTGGATCAAGATGTAATGCCCAATGGTTTGCTAGTATGGATGATCCTTTTGGAATTTGATATCCTTCGTATATATCATCTTCTGTAACCATATGAGCAAGTCCTATAAACAACATTCATCCAAAAAATCCAAAGTCAATTTAATGGTCATCTGTTTTTGGGCGGGGGGGGTAAAGTTTGGGATGATACTTGAATCTTACCTCCTGGAATCACTGTACGCCATCTCATCACTTCTCGAATCAATGCTTGACAATAAATTAGTTTCTCTTGATCTTCAAAATCAGGTAATCTTTCTTTTCCTACGATCTCGTCTAGTTCGATTTGAGCCTTTTTAGATGTTTCAGGATAAAGTGTCATGATAAAAATAAAGGTTTCAATGAAATCTGAGGTTGTATCACTACCTGCTCCAAACTTTTTTTTTTTGGAAAAAAAGGAAATCCAAAATTGAAAGTCAGATATAAATGATCTTTTTTATTTATGATTTTTATAAAAGAAAAGCTTAATTAACCATTGCACCAGCTAAAAAGATTGATTCTTCTTTACTCAAACCATACTGATGTTTTAATTCTTCAATCCTTTTAACAAAACAATTAGGTCCATTTAAATCGACTTGAGAATACAAATCAGAAAACAAATCCAAAGTTTGATGAAATAATTTTGAACCATAAGATTTCCAAGGTGAAAGAAAGTATGGTAAATAGTTTAAGATCGGAATCGAATCTACCAAGTATGAACCAGGTACGGCTGTACGAACCATTTGGGAATTACATTTTCTCATTCGAGTGATGGATTTGTCTTGATTGTTTTGAGCTCTTCTATTAAAAGCGATTTGTAAAACTGTTGAACCTGCATACCTTTTTGTTTTGAAAAAGATCGAATTCAGAAAGTGACATAAGAATTTACCAAATCCAAATCAAGAAGAGAGTCAAGAAGAAAGACAAACCGTAAAGCATGAGCGTGATGTTGAGTAGGATGATTAATTAAATCTAAAACTAATTGAGCCGATTCTTGAAGTTGGATAGGTTCATAGGTAGATGCCACTCTAGGTTGAGTAAGTTGATTAAGTAATTTCCTTTCACGACGCCAAAGATCATTATAGGGCATAAAGGTCATTCTTAAACCATGTGAGACGTGTTCAGATGTCATTATATGTCGTGGTCTAGATGAATAAATCGATGATCGTTTTTCTAATAATTCAATGGCTATAGCGGGTGAACTGATGACCTAGATCAAGACCACACCATCGGATTAGGAGGTTTCATGGTGAGGGTGATGGGTTGATAGTTTGACTTACCACAAGTGTAGTGAAGCCTAGTTTAAGACGATAAATCGGACCTACAATTTTACAAGAAGATGGGATTAACTTTTGACTTTTCTAAACATGATTATCCATTGATGATCAATATTTACCAAACTCTCGACTCCATTCAGTTAACTTAATCCAAGGTGTTTGAGATGGAATTGATAATAAGTTACCAATGATCGGTAAACCTTTCGGACCTGGTAAAGGTTTGATTGGAATTCGATTGGGATAAAAGATCTTTTGATAATAGTATGAAAGGGTATCTTGGAATAGAAGTAGAGTAGGGATGAGAATGATCGAAAGAAATAAGAAATTGGTGTGGTAAGTTTCTATGATTTCTTTCATGATGGATGATGAAATGGATTGTTGAAGTTCGAATCAGATGTTGAAGAGAAACAGTTGGCTCTGGCTATTTAAAGTGCTACTCAGTCATTTGGTTCAATTTGGTTTGGATTTGAAAGTTTCTCAGCATTTTGCCATTCATTACAAATGAATCATATTCAAATTGGATTTTACTTCATCGCCTTGTTGCCAGTTGCTTTCTTTCTCTTTGCCAGTTCTTTGAACACATCTTCAATCACTCTCTTTCCATCATGTCACTACATATCAAATTCAATCCAACAAAGACAACCTTTACAATCAAAATCAAAACATGATCTTTAACTCGTAACTTGAAATTGTACATACGTTATAATTAATCAAGGAATTCAGATAAGAAAAAAACCAGTGAAGTACAAGTGACTTTATTACAACTTATACTGAAGTTCTTGGTTCAACCTTGAAATATGTCAAATTAAACTTACTCTTACCAAGAAGTATTGATTTTCAAGCTATCGATAGGTATATATCACCATACATTTCATGTTTCGGATTATTCATCATAGTTAAAATCATATACATATATAGATTCAAAGTAAAAAGAAAAGAAAAAACACACACACGAAAATCCAAGTTGGTTTTCAAATCAGAAGAATCTCTCTCTTTTCCATTCTATCCTAAACAGAAAACACAATGCTACAAGAACTTATAAGAATATAAAAGAAATCAGCATATAAACCGAAACTACCAAAACTTCTCCGCTTGATCATTTCCTACGTCACATTTTTCAAACTTTCTTATGTATTAGTTTTTTATTTGATCCAGGAGGTTTAGAAGTATGAACACCATTTAAAGTTTTGGGTGGTTTAATGGGTGGTTTGGAAGGATTTGATTTCGATTTCAAGTTTGGTTTTGGTAATAATTCATCTAATGGAGTCCTTGATAAATAAATCTTAAGTGTATTTGAAGTTGGTTTCTGATCATTGATGGATTGGTTACCTTTACCTTTTAAATTCCGACTGAAATTTTCGATAAATTCAAAAGTCGAATTAGTTTGTCAGATTCTTGGGTTTTAGTTTTGTTCGGCTAGAAGAATGATGAGATGTAGATGATCGATTACCTCATGATATCATCCATTAAATATTGTTGTAAGTCTTCTTGAAAGTCTTTAAACCGAGTTCGTTTGATCGATTCGGCTACTTTAACTGCCATGGGTATCGTTTTAGGTGTAGAGGCATGGATATATATGTATACCAAAAGTGGATCTGATAAGAGTTTGAGTCCGGTTTGGATAAATCTGTCGATCGGTTCTTCTTCATTGATTAAGATCTCATTAGGTTCCACCTGAATTTATCAACCAAACTTTATATTAGTCTTTTGATGAATTAATAATGATTTGGAAAAGAATGGAAGATTGGATGTTTATTTACATCATCGTTTAGGATTCGATTGGCTTCTGTTGATGTTAAGGGTTGAATTGGAACTGGAGCTTGAGATGGAGTTTGGTCTGGTGAATTGGTTGGTTTGGGTTTCCGAAATTCGTGATCAGTGATCGGTTCTGTAAATGCAAGAAGTGATAAGATCATCACGATTTCAAGTCCTAAACTTTCATCAACCAATTCAAAGCGAAAGTCAAAATGAAAAAAAAAAACGAGAATGAATTCATTAGATCTGATACTTTTTTTTGTTTTGTTAAAAAGATTACTTTACCTTTCTTATCTTGAATTCCTTCAATTCTTTGGATATTGAAATCTAGGATTTGACATATTGCTGGTTGATTTGAAGTTTTAGGTTTGTAAATCGCACATGGATAATCTGGATCTGGTTTTCTGATCTACACATCAAAATTAAGAAAAATCCATTTGATAATTCATCAATTCATCAAAACTTCAAAACTTCAAAATCAAAAATGAAGAAAAGAAACGAAAAAATAACTTACTAACCAACATGTATAACCTAATCCTTTTCGATTTGATTTTAATCCTAAAAGATCACGTTTCCAAGAAAATTTAAACCTTTCTTCTTGATCTTTTCCATCTTCATTTCCCTTTCCCTTTCCCTTTCCCTTTCCGTTTCCATTACTATTAGTAGTAAATGTAAAAGTCCATTCCCAATGAATCAAACTTGAATTTTTTAATTCGATAGGTAGGTTAGGATTGTATAAAGAAATTAATTTTAGTTTATGATTCAAATTTTGTAAGCTTGCTAAATGTGCATTCGTAAGTGAATGAAATAAGTCTAATTTAAGTTGATCCTAAAGAGTAAAGAAGAATCGATATCGTTAGTTTGAATTTTTACTTGGTTTTGTTTTGTTTGATGATGATTTGTTTTTCGGTTCTTTGGGAATTCATACAAACCTGTTCATGAGAAGAACGTGTACGATAATAAACTGGCTCACCAGTTCCTTCTTCAATTAAAACTAATTTATTAGGTTCATTGACTGATTGAATAAAACTTAGAGTATATAGGTTTGCATCTAACATTGAAGTTAAGAAATGATGAGCTGAGTGAGTTTATTTGATGATTGATTGTGATTGAACAAGTAGATTAATGAAGTCTTCTTTGTTCTTTGTTGAGAATTGATCGATGGTCTTGGTGATTTTGCACAGCTTTTGATTGGAAATCCATCAAAATTAAATTCATCACACCACTTCTTGACCTACACAGCCCACAGATTCGATTGGGGCTGCCAATTGAATCCGTGGGCTGTGACCCGGCCCTGGTACCTCAGGGCAGGCCACGTGGCCACATCTGGCCGCGAATAGACCTGAGGGAAGCCAAAAACTACTCAGGGCCACCTTGAATGCTTCATAGATGCAAAGATGTGGTCAGAATGCAATGTTGCCAAACTATATTGCCATTAAATGCATATCAAGATTTATATCAAGGCTATGTAAGACTACTTGGACATCAGAAAGAGCTATGATGGGCCTAGGTTTGAAGAAGAAGAAGCTTGATTTTTTTGTTTATCAAGCCAAAAAAATTGGGCACATGCTTGCAGGGCATTTGTACAGTGGCCAAGGAGCGCCAAATGCGCCAAAACCTCAAGATGAAAAAATTACACTTCAAACTCACCCTGAAAGCCCCGCCGAGCATATCCCGACCCCAGTTCGTGGCGCTGGACCAGATCCTCCTCTTAAATCCTGTTGATTTTTTTTTGAAAATCTTTCCTTTCACATCTGTTTGAAGATCAATCATGTTATAAATATCAGTCCTTGCCAATTTTTACTTTCCAGATCACAGTGAAGGAATTGTTAAAGTGACCCTTGTAAAAGACTTGTAATTAGTCCGCTCATGATCTACTCCAGTTGTCGTTTATCAGAGTATGATTTTCACAAGCCTCTTGACCATTTGATTCATTGTGTGATTGGTTAATCAAAACATATGTTTTTTTAGAGTTACACTAGGATAGTAAGTACAATGATTCAAAAGCAACATTTGTGGCAGCTTTGACTAATCCAAAGGAACAATCAAGTTTTTACAAGCATCATGATATTTCTCGCTGTATTCATGGTAACAGTCTTATTCAAGATAATGATGTTTCTTTAAGTACTGACCAAGTTCTTTCAAAGTAACATTGGTGGCAGACATGATTGATCTGAAGAATTGATGAAGTTGATTTACATCAAGCTGTCTGAGGCTGGCTGCCATCTGGACTCCTGGAGAAATGACCCCGGCACCACAGACTGGGGTTGGGATACGCTTGGTCGGGCTTTCAGGGTGAGTTTCAAGTGTGATTTTTGAATTTTGAGGTTTTGGCACATTTGGCGCTCCTTGACCACCGTACATTTTTGACTTGGTTCCAGTGTGACTGGGCACAGACTAAGTGGCACCTGGCCAGGGGGTAGCCTACCAGAAGATCAAGCGGCCTTTGGAGTACCCGGTGTTTTCTGGCTTATTGTTCAAAGAAATTGAATTCATACATACTAGAAAGGTCAAGATTTTCAATAACATCAAAATATCTGGCACATAACAAAGAACTTGCAACACACAAACACCAGTCCTAACACACACAAAATGTACAGATTGGGCTATTGGGCCAGCCCAAAGTGCTCTCAGGCTCAGGTTGACTTGAGGCTGTTGGGCTCACCCTGACCTGTGGGTGGCCTGAAAAAAGTTGGCATGGGTGTCACCTTGAGCGCGGACTATGAGCACTGTAAACATTATACACTATCCCCAAGTGGAACTGGGAAAATGATCATTATTGTAGTTTGTCATCAAAAGATCTATCACTGCACACCTGAACCATAAGACCCACACTTCATATGTGCAACAAGCTGGGTAAATTATTAGCTATCATGTACATACAGGTCTGCTCAGTTCCCTGCTCATCTGAAGAAGTAAATCACATGTGATACATCATGTAACTCTTTCCAGTTGACCAAAATTGTCCCAAAAATTGACTATGTATACCTCTGTAGCTATGTACTCAGAAGATACTCAGAAAGCCATTCAACAGCAACAGAGAGAGTTGTACATGAAATTTATACAATGGAATTACACCAAAAATATGAGTCAGTGTATGTAGTCAATTTTTGGAATGCTGTTGTCAAGCTGAAAAAAATTACAGAAGGTATTACATATGATATCCTTATTCAGATGAGCCAATAGCTGAGCAGCTCTGTATGTAAATGATAGCTCTCAATTTTCCCATCCTGCTGCACATATGTAGTGTGGAAGCTATGGCTCAGGTGTGCAGTGAGATGTCTTTTCATGAAAAACTACAATTTCAATCATTTTCCCAATCTCACTTGGTGATAATGTATACTACCTTTGCTAAAAAGCTTGCCCAGGTCTGAGAGACAAGAGAAGTCAAATGTGGCTGCAGCCTGCTGTGAGTGAGGCCAAGATTCCAAATTTGGCTGATCACAATTTTCCAACAAAGTCAAGTTGAGCTGATGGTGTCTGTCTTTGCAACATTCTGAGACTCATTATAACCATGCTTACAATATGTTTAGAGCTTGGTAATACCTGATCAATCATGCAGCGGAGCCCAGCTTTCATTCAATGATATGAAGGATGCACATTACCTTTTGGTTACAGTCTATCTGTTTCAGTGGTTTGGTGCAGTGATCTCCGTGGTTTGGATTTGATTTTAGCATGTTTGAGCCTTTGTGTTCCTTTGTGCTTTTTCATTTTAGTCTCAGTGAAAAAAAACCTGTTTTCTTTTTCACAATTTTTTTTATTCTTCTTGCCCAGTCAAGAGCTCAAGTAAGGTGCGATAGGACAATGATCAAACTGACATGTATACAAGATGTGAACCTTGAGCTCAATGCAAAATTTTAGCAAAAAGAGTCAAACCGTCAGCCTTGAACCCATGGTATCAAGCCCGACCATGTACCAACAGTCATACATCATTATACTGCATCCAACCACTTTTGCTTTTCTGTTGGCAAAGTAAAGTGAGCTTTGATCCCACTTGCAGCCTGAAAGAAGTTGTATAAACCAGATGTATGCTTGATTTAAACATTAGGAGCTAGATATGTGTGCTTTATGATTGATCTCAAGATATCTCAAAGCCAAAGATCAGCAGGTTGAGTCAGTCTCTTTGAAAATTTGTGATTGGGCAGATTTTGGATTTGAGCTGCGCAGGGGCTTTGCAGCAGGCTGCAGCCAAATTTGGCTTCTCTTGTCTCTCAGACCTGGGGAAGCTTTTTAGAAAAGGTAGTAATTACGGTACTCAAAGCTACATATGTGTGCATACATAGTTGTTGTACATAGTTTTTTTTGGCGGGGAAAAAACAAAGAAGTATTTTCAAAGTATTTTCCCTGCCAAAAAAAAGTATGTAGATTTACATACTTGCTTTGAGCACCGTAAATTTTTACAGTCTTTACCAGTCAAAGGTCTTCAAGAAGGATCTTTGTCCGTGATCAACATGGTAGAGACCAAACAAAGGACCTCAGTGGGGACAAAGTGATCAAAGTGAGTTCTCAAGAGAAACCTGTGAACAAGATGTGAACAATATCAGTGATTAAGGAGAGTTTTGGACTCAGACACCAAAACTTTACTTACTCAGATTTTGAACTAATTCATTTCTGCAGTGTTAGCTTCAATCTAAGACTTACATACTCAAAGTGTTGTTGTATCACATGCCATTCTCATTCTGCTTAACAGCTTGGGTATTCACATACATATCCTGGTCATCTGGGTGAAAAATATGTTGGTATCAAATTACCAACTTATTGAATATGTATCCAGTTTTCACCATGACCACTCCGCTCACCCCATGTAGGGGAGGACAGATATTGATAAAGATCTGCCAGGTTTCCAAGACCAGAAATGTACTTGAGGAGCTCTCCTGTTCTCAGAACAAGAAACCTGCAGAGGTCACCACATCTATGGAGTTACAGTAGTGTGAAAACCAAAATTTGATTTCATCTTTTTGCCTGCCAAAAGATTGATCAATTGACTACCAAAATAACCAACCATGACAGTTGTTTTCTTGCTCAGTGGGATTGCAGGGTTTCTTATCTGACTTTACCTCTGGCTTATTGACATGATTTATTTTGAGTGGGTCTTTGGACACAAAAGGACCCTATGGTGTGTTGTGTGAATTCCCTTGAACCTCCTTTCAAGTCTACATATATACAAACTTCACTGTCAGGATATATACATATGCAGTAGAAGGTTTATATGAAACGGCCAGAACACAATATTTTTCTTCCAATTCTGCCAGGGTTTGTATGTAGTAGAGCATGGTGATCTTAGTAGAATGTCTGAAAGCAAAGTTCTGATCAGAATGCAAGCAATGAGATGAATGAGTAAAACCTTTATTCTGGTTGTGTTACCACACCTTCAATTTGTAAATCAATGTAGCTTTAGGAAGTGTGTGCATGTGATTATGTAACAGAGGTTCCTGCCTTTAAACTATAAAGATAGAACAGAGATTAACACTACATCAAATGACATCTTTTCCCAAGGGTATAGAAAAGTAATATGTGCATAGAAAACTATGGGTAGGGTACTTTTCTATACCCATGAAACATTTATTTTGATATACCCATGTAAAAAGTTTGAGATTGGGCAATTGAGTGTCTTCATTTGAGCTGGTTTAGCTGTATGTATTCAGACCCAAAAGAAGCCACCACAGTGTCCAACTTAACTAATTCCCTCACCAAAGGCCCAAGGCTAGGGACTAAGTGAAGCTTACCACAGTACACAGGATCTTGAGTTCCCATTTTTTTGACATTTGATCTATGCTCACAAAAGATATAGTGAGTAGTGTCTAAAAGCGTGTAATGTTGGGCCGGCCAAAAAGCTGATTTATCAAAAACTCCATTGTGTGAAAAGAACTTTCTCTACTGTAAAAATTGTTACAAACAATATGTTCAATACAATTTTGGATTGCTATTGATGTGAGGATTCCAAATCTGCCCTCAGCATCAAAATTGGATCAATTTTGTGGGTTTTATAAACGTTTTTCTCAAAATACCCAATTTCACGCTTTTAGGCACTACCCACTATATTCTTATGAATTCTCAGCAGTGCATGTGAACATGTATGTACAACCTTGCACAGGTTGACAGGTGCCATTTACATGAATCATCACTGGTTGATCACACTTTCCTGTTGGATGAGGCTTGAGAAGCAGTTTGGTTATAGATTTAAATGTATTTCACATGGGTATAGTGAGTTGTTATCTGTGGGTATAGAACAGAATGGTTTGTATGGAAATAGATGATTTGATCTTTATGGGTATAGAAAAGTACTCTACCCATAGTTTTCTCCATACACACCACTTTTCTATACCCCTGGGAAAAGATGTCATTTGGTGTAGTGTAAGGGTGTGTTCACAGGATTTTCTGACCATAAATCACATTTTGTAAAAAAAATTAATGCAAGAATGAAACATGCACCACCAAATAGACACTTTAAATTTTGCAGAATGTGATTTCTCAACAGAAATCACTTAAGTGAACGCATCTTAGGAAACTTGAAGTTCATAATTGGCAATCCAAACAAAGAAAAAAATCATAGTAAAGTTGACTTGTGAAATCTCCTCACAAAACACAAGGCAGCTGCAAGGATGGAAAAGACTTGATGTATCCTGATTGTGAAAGCAAGATTCTAAAGTGTCACATCATGTAATTGCTATTAACAACAAAAACAACCTATAAGAACATTGAAAACATGGATGATAGAAAGAGAAAAGATCACATAGAGAAAAGGTATTCATGCCCAGTTTATGGAACCATCAGATCATGGCACTGCTTATAACAATGAATACCACTGATAACAACACTGAAAAGAACAGGAGGAAGGAAAAGGGAAATAGCCAACAGATACATCGAATTGTAGTGAATCATAGAACACTTGTGTTAAGCACACAACTAGACAAAAAATAGTGTACTCAGGCTTTGGGATCAGATCAAATGAAGCAATCTCATCCCTGGTTTTGAGCAATTTTGATTCGCCATGAACAAGAAACGGCACGGCCACCAGGATCTGAGAAGGCTGGGTCTGAAAAGATCAGTACGTCTCCACTCTATTGTGTTTGCAAAGTACAAAGATTGGAAATCAAAATCAGAATTCTTTGCTTTGTTGAAGATTTTGCTAGTCTTGAAAAGAGGTAAACCAAGCTTTGATCTTACCTTTTTGTTATCAATACATTTGCTTATTAAATAACCCATTCCACCTCTGTCTCCTCCTAATTCCTTGAGCTTTGGATTTTCTCCACTAATCAAATATTCCTGACCTCTGTATTTTCATAGCACAGAAAGAATTCGTAAGTTTTGGTAAGTACAAATATCTAGACCTTTGTGGATTTAGTTGTGTGATTGAACTTACACTTGACAACCCTCCTTGGGTACGTTGAGAGTAACCTATGTATGTATGGTGGACATAAAAATTTCATTGAATTTACAGCTACTTTGAGGATTTGAGTTTTTTTGATCAAATGACTTACCGAACAAGTACCAAAACTTTTGACAGAGTCGCCTGCTTGTACAGAGGTATAAACACCCGAAGTCTCAAAGAATTGTTTGAGTGCGCTTTTGTATAACAAGAGAAGTTCAGTTGTTGACTTTGTGGTACGATGGTCAAATGGAAACTCACGCATGACAGTCTGATCCTGTGATCTCAGAAGCCTCAGAGCAAGCTGGATCTCCCCATCCTTTATAAGCAGCAGCTTGGTTAACGAGAATAAGTCCGATCGCTACAACGAAGGTAGATTTGATTGAGAGCATGGTTAGAGTGGTTTAGTTTTGATGAATCGAGCTTTATTGGATCTTTTAGTTAGATTGTCGATTCGAGGAAACTGGCTCGTATGCAAAGGAATCTTTGCAACTCGCACAGTGGGGACTTTTTAAGCATCCCAAATATTGCATCGCCACTACATCGCCACTACATCGCCACGCAGAGGCCTGAGGGCTATTTTTTCTTTGCACAATTTTTTACAGCGTCATCAGGACGATGGGACCTCGACACAGCTCGACACACGCTGAAGCTTGCTGATCAAGGCCATCACGTGCAGTGACTTTTGTCCGAGAACGCACAGAGGATCTACCAAAGTGCCACGCTGTTGCACGAAAGCGAAGCCAGTAGCTAGGTGGAAACTCGGGGTAAAGCTATGTTCTGCTCGTTTTGAGAGTGGACGACTCTCGTCAACATATGTACAAGCTTTTTATGATCGAAAGAGCCCGCGTGCGTCGACTCTCGACAGGTGTCGGCAGTAAACTTATCAGTCGGCAGCATCTGTAACCCTTTTTGGGCGATTCCCTCGCTGGATCGGTCGGACCGTGTGAGCTTAAGTCAGAGTAACCAAACTTGACTTCGCTCATCCAAATTTTCAAAACGAGTTCACCTAAACAGGAAGTCGCAATCTTTGATTTCCCTCGAAGATATCTTGAGGTAACCCCGAGAAGCAAAAGATATTTGTGGGCGACCGGAATCGAACCGATATTTCCACGGAGTTGTTTGACCACAACGAGGTTTCCTAACCATTAGAAGACGCCCACCCATGCTGATGTTGCCCTATTTGTGGTTCTGAATTGCCCGGGCTATCGGCGCTACGGATATCTCGATCATCGCAAAATTCAAAGCGAACTTCGCATATCCCAACGCTTCCACTTCTTCGGAATACATCACTGCATTATGTTTTATCTCAAAACGACCTCATTTGAAAGATAAATAAAGTTGATATTGTATTGAACCACTTTGAGACCATTGAGGAATAGTGGCTGCAAAACATTTTCCATTTCGATGGTATGGAAAAGAAAAAATAACGAGATCCCTAAGATTTGATGAAAAGAAAAAAAGTATGCTAAATTAAAATGTTGATGTGAGCTTGCCAGAAAAGAAACAAAAGCTAGAAATTGTCGTAATCATCGTTGAAATTTTGACAAAGAGATTGTAGGAAGATATGAAAGATAGTTGTTCAGTTTTTCAATATGACTCGATTTTAATGAAAGGTTCATTAAACCAGTAAGGAACTCATGCAATAGATTCCAATTGCGATAACAAGACCTTTGATCAAATCAGTCAAATGGGCATGTTGACCCTGTGCCAAATTCTTTTTAGCTCTTAGAGATGCAGCAAACTCTTGAGGAGATTGAAAAGCAGTAGAATTGTTGGTTTCGGCCATAGCAGATGCGGGTGCGGGTGCGGAATCCGAAGTGGCATTTGTATTTCTAAACCAAAGAGAACAGAACTTTCAACATGGATCTGATCATCAAAAAAAGGTACGAGAAAATTAAACAGAAGACAAACTGGATGCTAAAAAAATTCGCAGCTACTAGATCACCTAATCCAGTTGTAGCCACATATGACATCAAGTCCCAATACCCTGGTCCAGCATTAATTGATAAGTCTGCAGGAGCCTTAAATCCCAATGGTTGAGCAAACAAGAGCCACGCATAACGATGTTCTCCTGTCTTGGGAAGTGGATCGGGCCCCATGTAAGGAGTTACCAAGGTTCCTGATTCTTCATTGACGTCCACCTCAAAGGAATTGTTTTGATAAGGATCATCAAAGGTCACACCATTTTGTAATGTCGTCGAAGACTCCATTACAAACATATATTCTTATACTTAATTACATGACCTTTTTAATATCTCTTGACTCGTAGAACACTAACTCCTCAGGGAATCTAGACTGATTAGATTTTATCTCTTTGGAGTTAGGTGAGCAAATAAACCATTTCTATTTATCTTATACTATTTCTTTCTTTCTATATCTTGTACCCGCTCAGGGAATCTAGACTGATTAGATTTTATCTCTTTGGAGTTAGACAATATAAGCTTGCATAGTTTGGTTCTAGAAAAATCAGTCGAGATCACTACGTGATTCTCAGTTCCCTCACATCCCGTTAACAGTTTGAACAAAGTAAGATTAAAGTAGTGAGGACTTCAGAGGTCCTTTACACATTTGCAAGGAAATGACGAAAACTTCCTCTACGAGGGGTTTGGTTGTAGTGCACATTCAGTAGAAAAGCAACTGTTATTTAGATAGGTAGTAGAAAGAGAATATTGAAATCACAATGCAAAGTGAGAATACTAACTGTGCATCAGGTTTTCCAAGCGTATTGGTGTCTGACATGAGGAGTGTAAAGACATTGGGGGCTGTAAAGTTTTTCACAGTAGTGGTCACAGGACTGACGCTGATAGTAGGCATGGTGGAAACATCTAAAAAGCGAAAGGAATTCTGTTTAGACAAAGTTGAGAAAATTGAGAATGTTTTCTAAAAAAAAGGTCAAGTTCGAAAATACATATGTACCTAACTTATTGTAAAGGTGACCAGGGTATATGTCAACATTAGGATAGCCTATGTTGAGTATAGCTTGAGGTGCGAGTGGAATTCCCAAACCATCTGGATATGCGGCTGGGAGCTGGGAACTGTAGAGTGTCATATTCATTTTGAACTTCAATGATTTGAGATTTTGTGAAAAGTATGTATGATAGGAGTGAAACGAATGGATGA
The DNA here is from genome assembly GCF_000204055.1 of Melampsora larici-populina 98AG31. Taxonomy (NCBI): domain Eukaryota; kingdom Fungi; phylum Basidiomycota; class Pucciniomycetes; order Pucciniales; family Melampsoraceae; genus Melampsora; species Melampsora laricis-populina. Next base: position 919,129 of record NW_006768776.1, read on the forward strand.
TGAGTAACTGTATGGTGATTGAAATTCATCATGACGGTGTTATTATTTGATTGCTGTGGAGTGCAAAAGGATCAAAATTATCAGCAAGAAGGATATCGGGAAATTGAGTTTTGTGGAGTGGATCTCAGGGCGCGAACGCGGCCGCGGCAGAGGGCTTGGTTGAGCAACTTGTCACTCTTTTCACTCCTGGGTCCTCAAGGCGTGATCAAACTTGTCAAGAACTGAAATCCACCTCTGAATTTGCGCAATTCAAAGGAAAGAACAACGGACAGTGACGGTGAATTGCATGACTTGATTGTATCTTATATAGTTTGGTTTATTTTATAACCTATTGCCTTGGCGCTGCTTGGCACTCGTGTCGACTTCGGAACTCAACAATTGGCAATCATCAAAGAAAAACTCTCGAGTCGCAAGTAGTAAGATAGTTGGACTATTTCCGAGCAGGGGGTTGTGAGTAAGATGGTGATAAGATATTTCAATCTCAAATGATCAAGAAAATTAGATGAATCTTGAAGATTGGATCAAAAGTTCCAACGATCATCTATGATGGAAACAATTTCAATTCAATCGAAGGATGAAAGACAAAATCAAGAAAGGTTCATAAGAAAACAACAACAAGAAGAAACAGTGCTAAGCTGAGATAACAATATTGGTAGTGTTCCAAAGCTTGCAAAGGTACACTGAATTCCATTCTAGAGGTGAAGTACGAGTGACAGGTCAACAGGAGAGATTACACGCCTGTGGAAGAGTTGACACCTCTTCCACCAGTGAATTTGGAAGATTGAGGAGAGGAAAATTTTCTCCTCTCAAACCTCAACCAAATTCCTCTCCTGTGTTGATTCCTGTCAATCCTAGATAGTAGTAGTGCAACTCTCTCTCTCTCTTTTTCTCAGATTTGAATTTTCAAAGTCTCTATCATCACACCTAACAACAAAATAATCTCATAAATACGACACCAAGATTGGATGTGGAGGAAACTTAAACCTAAAAACACATCGTTACAGTATCAATCACAGAAGATGATAGAACAAGCAAATCTAGAAGTAGAAAAGAAGAAGATGCACGCGCTTAAACTGAAAGGACAGGCGGAAGAAAGAGAACGACGAGCAAGCTCGAGAGATCCATTGGTGAACAGCTCCATCATAGGCTCGCCGCTCAAGAATCAATTAGAAAGGCCGAATGAAGGAAGTCAGGGTTCGGTGCCTAAAGACAAGGTGGAAGGAAGTTTAGGTGAAGGGAAAGAGGGATTGGAAAGGGAGGTGCATGGAATCAGTTCATCGGAAGAGGAGTCAGAGGAGGAGGAAATAAGCATGGAGAAGAAGGCGGAGGGGGTAAGCAAGAAAGGAAAGAAGGCAAAAGGAAAAAAGGGAAAAAGAAAGAAGAGTCCTTTGAATGAAGATGGTAGCATTAGAGGAAGGAAAGAACTTTATGTTGGGTTGATCGAATATGATCAGGGTGAGTTCCAGATTTCAGACTTACAATTTCCTCTCTAGCTATCTGTATTCCCCCCCCAAGATGGCAGTAGCAGCCTTGATAGGCTCCTGCAGGACGATGGTTTCCTCGCCCCCCCCCCTCTCACATAGTTGTAGCGATACGCTCCTAGGGTTAGATCTAAACTAACCTGTAGTTAGTTGTAGCCTAGCAGCTCCTGACGGACCCTCCCCCCAATTCTTGAATTCGAAAGATGTGGTTGCAGCTTCCAGAGCTCCCCAAAAAGGGTAGGAGAGGGAAATCCTGAAATCAGTTTGACTAGAAAGGGGGATAGGAGAGTTAACACAGCTCCGAATAATTCGTTGTAGCAAGGGTAGGAAAGCCCAGAAAGATAGAAGAATTACTCCAAATACCTTTTAATCCTTTCCTTAAAAGATGAGAGCAGTGGAGTTTCACTTCAGTGACTGATAGACTTGCATGCTCGTGGTTTCAGTAGGCTCGCTGGGCAACACTGGATCAATGAATACTGATCAGTTACCGGGGCCTTCATCGCAACCCACAGGCCTAGTAAGCCAGTCGAATTCGGACAGGAAAGTCAAGGATGGACGCCCGTTAGTGGACAGGTTGGTAGAAGCCATTGACAACTTGGATATGCAGGCGGTGCTAATCTTAAGGAGGGAAATGGTTGAGGAGGAGAAGTTAAGAAAGAGACAGGAGGAAGTGGAGGAGAAGGAAGGTAGAGAGAGAGATAAAAAGTTTAAGAAATTTAAAAAGAAGGAAGAGGCGAGAAAGAAGAAGGAAGGAGAGTCAAAGAAACCAAAGGGGAAGAAGAGAAAGAAAAGAACCCGCTCACCTTCGACAGCTAGCTCAAGCTCGTCCTCTTCCAGCTCAGGGAGCTCGGGTGACTCATCCTCTTTGTCCTCAGGATCGGACTCGAGTTCAGAATCAGATTCGTCGAGTTCTTCATCATCATCGTCAGGGTCTTCAGATTCCTCTAGGTCCTCCTCAGCATCAGAGGGAGGTATGGAGTTGATATCCAAAAAGAATGTCGAGTTTGAGCAGTTCAAGAAGATCCCAGGACTAGACCTCCCTGATCTCCCGGAGCATTGGGACAAATGCTTCAAAAAGCTCAAAAGATACGTTCCCTTGTCGGTCTTTAAACGATCTTATATCGAGGCACACAATTCCTCAGTAGACGATGGTTCGAAGAAAAGGAAGCGACCCACTTTATCGACCTCAGAACGAGACCTAGAACGTCAGATGACGTTTGGAGAGTTTATCTTAGCTTGCGACTTGGAGGCCAGGTACGCTGGAGAACTGTACGGTCATGAGGCGTATGCGAAGTACATCCGTAAGCATAAGGAAGTGGTGAATGACTTGCTGGTCCGCCACAAGTGTTGGATGATCGGTTTGCGATATCATTTAGCAATTCGGTCACTCATCTTCAGGAAACGATCAAAGTGCGTTTATCGGAAAAAGAAGAATGGGAAAAAAGGAAGGAAGGTAGAAAAGGTTCTCTTACCTGAGGGTGTCCAAGAAGAGGCGGTAAGGAGAGCTAGGTGGGATGCAGAAACCGCTGGTGACTTGATGTACGAAGAAAACCCATACGCCCCAGGTCAGCCGAAGTATGGTTTTGATTTATATACGGGTCAGCAAGTGTCGTCCTCCAACTACAAACCGCAGTTAGAGCCTCAACACGGAGACAAAGGGGCAGGTAGTAGTGTTGCGTTTGGTAAATTGTTTAAGAAGAAGAGAGGGGGTAATAGGGGTCATGGTGGAGGAAATGGAGGGTATCAGTTCCAGAATAGGTTCCAGTCCTTTCAGGGGTTTCAGGGTAACCAAACTCACGTACCTCATTATGCTCAGTTCGCCCATCAATATCCGCAAAACAATGCGTACGCGAGCAATAGTGGTCAAGACTGGGTAGCTCATGGCCAGCAACACGCTATTAAACACCCGAATAACCAAAAAGGGAAACAGAAAGCCCACAATGCGAACAATTGGTAAGCACGAGTTCACAGAATGGGAGAAATGTACTTAGTACTGACTGAGACATTCAATTTCTACCTTGAATCGGTTTAAAATCGCTCGTGGGGGACGTGGTTTTTCTTCTTTGTATCTTGTTCTCGGATGCGGTGCATTTCTCTTGTTTTTACACTTGTTGTCATGTATGTTCCGGTTTAAGATTCTAGTCTCAGTTCTGGTCTTGAGAAATGAAGCAGACATAGTGAAACTATATAGAGGAGCGTTCTGAAATGATTTGTTTTGTCTTCTTCCATGGCTTTGATGGATATGAAATGTGACATGTTTGCCGCCGCGTTAGATGGTAGCCCCATAGGTCCTCGTTCCTGGGTCCTAGAACAACTCAACCTAAGTGAACCACAGAGGAAAGAAGATAAGGCAACGGGGGAGAGAGATGAGCCCCACCGTGAAGACCGGGTAAGAGGACATCATGACACCAGTGGTGTGAAGGAAGTCCATGAAGACGTAGTAGGAGAGCAGGAGAGCTCGGACGAGTCGGATGACTCAGAATACGAGATGTCGAAGAAGTCAGTCCTGCCGCTGAGGGAGAGAAAACTGTTCAAGGTAAAGGAGGCGAGTCAGTGGCCAACGAGGGTCAAGTGCAACATGGTTATCGAGAAGTGGAGGACGTTGATGGAAAAAGCTGGGCTAGGGGAAGACGTACAGTATATCTTAGATGGTTTCACGGAAGGCTTTTGTTTGGGCATTCCGCCTCACTCGTTAGGTGACAAAAAATGGTACACCCCGGAAAATCATTCCTCGGCACTGGACGCAAAAGATCAAATTGAGAGAACGTTAGCAAAAGAACATGCGGAAGGAAGGATTGTGGGACCTTTCACTCACGATCAACTATATGCCAGATTTGGATTCTTTCGCTCAAATCCGATGGGGAGCGCAGTGAATGGAGACGGCTCCATTCGTTTGATCAATGATCTCTCGTATCCAAAAGGAGATGCAAACTTACCTTCTGTGAACTCATTTGTAGATAAAATGAACTATGAGACCACTTGGGATGATTTTAAGACAGTCTCGAAATTCTTTAGATTAAATCCAGGGGAATGGGAGATGGCAGTGTTTGACTGGGCGAAGGCGTACAGACAGTTGCCGGTACACCATAGTCAGAGAAAGTTCTTAATAATTATGGATTTCAAACGATGGTTGTGGATAGACTTAGCGGTTGGCTTCGGAGGTGTAGCAAGTTGCGGGGTCTTCGGGGCGCCGGCCGAAACCTGGAAAACGATAATGATGGTCGAGTTAGGCTTCCCAGCAATCTTTTGATGGGTTGATGATAATCTTCTGTTCAGAAGGCCAGGAAAGATGGAGTCGCTAGAGCATGTCACCAATCTGAGTAATTCGATGGGCGTGCGAACTAATCCAGTAAAGAATCACGAGTTTAGTACTGAACAAAAATTTCTTGGCTTTATTTGGAATGGCAAGCACCACACAGTTGGACTCCCGGCTGAGAAACTGGAAGAAAGAACGAATCAGGTTTTGCAATTCCTAGACGAAGAAAAGACTTGGACGTTCTCACAAGTTGAAAAATTTGTAGGGAGGATGTGCCACACGGTGCACATAGTACCACACATGGCGGCATACCTGAACTTCATGCATAGGTGGAAAAAGTCGTGGAGGAACGAACAAGCCAAGAGAAAGGTGCCAGAGGATGTGCTCAAGGACCTCCGAGAATGGAAGACGTGCTTACAAACCTTTGAGGCTTGTAGGATAGTCCCAAACCCAGTCCCCGAGGAGGTAGGCTGGGTAGGAGATGCAGCCTCAACATTTGGGTGAGCCTTGACATATTTAGAAAGGAGGTTTCTTGAGGTTGGGACTGACTGGCCACTAACGTGCTGTACGGGGTGGTGAAACAGGGTCGGAGTTCTGGTCGGCGACTCATGGGCGTGTTTCAAATTCATTGAAGAATGGGAGGTAAAAGGTCGGAAAGAGCAAAGAAGGAGGATTGCGTGGGCTGAAACGGTTGCTATTCGGCTCGGCCTGCTGGTGTTGACGAAGTTGATGAAAGTCGAAGGGCGCAGGTTCTCGGTTCGAACGGACAACACAACTACGGAACATGCAATCAGGAAGCGTAAGTCGAGGGATCAAGATGTGAATGAGGAATGGAAGGTGATACAAAGGCTACTTACGGAACTAGGCTGTAATATTAAGCAGAAACGTGTCGAGTCTAAGAGTAACAAAGCCAACAGCTTATCAAGGGGTTTCCTCGAGAAAAACCTCCTCTGGTTCCGAGAAGTTCTCATCGATATTCCTTCTGATCTTCAACCTCTACTTTTTCAAATCACACCTAAACAACTTGAACTATAAAATGGGTCGAAAGAAATCAAAATCATCAGAAAATAAGAAGAAATCGGAGAAAGAATTAGAGGATCTGAAAAGAATAACGAAACCTTTTGGATCCTTCAAAAAAGATGCCTTTGGAGTGGATCGGACGAACTCGGACAAAATCCAAAAACATTTTCTAAGGGGTTCGTGGATGGATGGTACCCTCAAGCATTACAATTCGGGGGTGGTGAAACTTTTGAGGTTTGCAGAGTTGAAGAAGGTGGATAAGTCCAAGCTGTTACCGATCTCGTCTGAAATATTGTTAGAATTCATCGTCTGGGCGTCAAAGAAAAATGAGGAATTGGCTGAGGAGGATGAGTCGGTGAAGTCGTCAACGTTGAGAGCGTACATCGCGGGCTTGAAAGCATGGCATCGGTTCCATAGGAAGGATTATCCAGCTAAACAAGAAGAGATAGTGGCGCTACTTCTGAAAGCCTCAGAGACAGTAGAGCACGAAATGAAGGAAGCAGAAAGGTTGAGACCTCAGGTTCTAGTATCGGACCTAGCTGTTCTTTTCAAACACGTGAATCTAACGTACGAAAAGGATTTAGTGGTGTATGCGATTGCGCTCACGGCATTCTGGGGAACGGCGAGGTTGGGGGAATTAGTGTCAGACGATAGAGAGAAGAAGCTACCAATTTGGGGAGACGTTCTTTGGGGTCAGGATTTGTCATATGCGAAGATAGCGATTCACGGAGCGAAAACGGCAAAGCCGGGGGAAATCCAATTCATATATCTCCGACGTCAGAAGTCTCGTTTAGATCCGGTGAGGGTATTAAAAATGTTGTTCGATTTTCGACCGAGGAAATCGACAGACCCAGTATTTGGATTCGCAAGCAAAGTAGATGGAAGGATAATTTCATTCACCAAACGTTATGTGATCAGCAGATTGAGAGAACTTTGGAATCAGTATAGATCGAAGAAAGAGAAGTTATTGTTTGGGCACTCCACCGGCAACATTTTTGCATAGCATGGCAGCATGTGGCAACACAAAGCATTTGGACATCTGATGTTGAATCACATTATTTCTCTGTGATCCAATTATCATGTGACTTCTGGTTGCTTCCTTTTCAAGTGATCTAACATCACATTCAGGTTTGGGTTACACGGGGTCATGTGATTCAACTGAATTGTGATTTGATATCACAGAAAAAACTTGTGATGTAAACCCATGTGATGCAAGATAGCTGAAATTAAGATGCATGACACACATGTGTGTGATTTAACCCTTTACATCACATGTACAAAAAGCCATGTAACCCACTCATGGCTTCTTGTACATGTGATGCAATCTAAGATTTCTATATGTGATGCAATCTAACACTTCAACATGTGATGTAATCTAAATTTCCAAAAGGTGATTCAATCTGAGATTTGGACATGTGATGTGATCCCAGTTTTGTAGTTGTGATTAGAAGCTGGAGGAGACCTTTGGTTCATGTACAGTTGCTGAGGATTCAAAAACTTTTGAGTTGAGCTCACTCAGTAGACAATGCCTTTCCATTCAGAAAGCTTCAGTTGCTCAGAAAAAGACTCAGTTGCTGAAGTTTGTCAAACTTCTGAGTTGAGCTCACTCAGTAGAAGTTTCCTCAAGATGATCAGTACCATCAGTGACCTTGAGCAGCACAGCAACTGAGCAGAGTTGAGCCTCATGAAGATTTGCTGTTGGCCTATTAATTGATAGGGAATTTCTATTCAGAAAGCTTCAGTTGCTCAGAGCAACAAAGGCCTTCACACTTTCTCAGCCTGCAGATGAAGAACAATGGGAAAAAGAAATACTGGATATAGAGGATTCAGGAAACACAATCAATGAAAATTTCAAAAGCAAAGAACCAAGGGATTGAAAGGGAGATAATTGGGTCAGCAGTGTCTTTAAATACAGTATGAGTTAGATGATATTGTGAAAAAACAGCTCAATTGCTCAATTAATCAGCGTAAATCAGAATTGCTCAATCAGCATTGAGCGGGTATAGGCTCATTATCTATTTATCACAATCAGTTAAGCTTAGATAGTATAGTCTGTGTGAGCCTCAGCCCAGTAATATATATTGAAATCAAAGTGGCTCAGCAATCAATTTGATCTTTTTCCAGCCTTAAAAGGGCCAGTCTTCAAAGTCATAGTGTGATGAACATATCTAGCACCCACATCAGCTGTTAATTCTATACTTTTACAATTTTCAATAGCCATATATCAGAAAACCGGGACCTCCAATGGAAATTATAAATCATAAAAGTGAGTATTCAGTATCTGAAATGATCATAAGAACCAAATATTGATTCTTTCAACTCTTCCATGGAAATTAGAAAAGCATATGAACCCTAATGTGGGTGAAGTTGCTGTGTCAAAGGATAGTTATTCACTAGCAGGTATGAATTCAATTGTCAAACCTTATTTCATCTTCCCAGCTGATCCCTCTATACCCAGCAAAAACCTGTAGAATATCTCAAGGGAGAAGGGGTAGAGATAATGAGACCTCTGATATTCTGGCCTTTATGGAATCTATATCAAGGGAAGACATCAAATTGACCTGTGACACTTGTGGGGATCACCAGAAGCAAACTGTGAATAAACCTCAATCACCAATGCCTTTAAGAAAGTTAGCTTGGACCGCCTATACTTTCTTATTACTAACTAGCTGGATAGTGAAGAAGATTAATTACACTTGTGATGTGTTGGATATTCCTCATGACAAATTTTCGCAACACATTTTCGTTTTTTCCTTTTCTCTCTCTTTGATTATGTGGGTGGCAGATAGCATGGAACTTACCCTATATATTCTTGTACTTTATGACATCACTAAATACTTGATCAAAGTCATCAATTGAAAACTTTTCACCACACTTAGATTGAATCACATTTGGAAATTTGAGTTCAATCACATGTTCAAATCTCAGATTGAATCACCTTTTGGAAATTTAGATTACATCACATGTTGAAGTGTTAGATTGCATCACATATAGAAATCTTAGATTGCATCACATGTACAAGAAGCCATGAGTGGGTTACATGGCTTTTTGTACATGTGATGTAAAGGGTTAAATCACACACATGTGTGTCATGCATCTTAATTTCAGCTATCTTGCATCACTTGTGTTCATATCACAAGTTTTTTCTGTGATATCAAATCACAATTCAGTTGAATCACATGACCCCGTGTAACCCAAACCTGAATGTGATGTTAGATCACTTGAAAAGGAAGCAACCAGAAGTCACATGATAATTGGATCACAGAGAAATAATGTGATTCAACATCAGATGTCCAAATGCTTTGTGTTGCCACATGCTGCCATGCTATGCAAAAATGTTGCCGGTGCTCTTTCAGGATAGGGGGCGCATCCCTTAGGTGGAACCTAGGAGCAACAAGAGAAGAAGTGAAGTTGAGCGGGAGGTGGGCCTCTGATGCGTATAAGATTTATTTGAGGAAGTTCAGCAAGAAAGAAATGAAAGAGACTGCTGAGTGGCTTCGAGCGTACAAGTTGGAAGATTAGATATTAAATTGTGTTTGATTTAAAGTTTGGAATGTTTGATGTAGATCTTTTCTGGAATCAATTCATACATAGGTACTTCGTGGGACTGAGACATGGCGTCTCAGTTATAGTTTAGCCTTGGTGAGATTCGGGCGGAGAGAGATTCTGTAGCCGATGAGGCTCTTATCACGGTGAGAACAACAGGTTCTCACACGCCTGAGGGTAATGTGATTAGTTGTAGAAGTTGATCTGAGATCCGGAGGGGTCAGTTGAGAAGAGTGTTCGCTAAGAAGCAGAGTCTCATCGATGACATAAGTAGATGAGGTCCCCTGCTGGTAGCCGAGGCTACCTCGGACGGAGTAAATCGAGGGTTCATGAGCCATGAGGGTTGGGGGGTTCGGTTAGTCTGAGCCAGACTTCTCAAGGCTCACGACTCAGAACCTCGTGAGTTTGGGGGGTTGAGAAGTCTACTCTCTTCTAACCTGTTCTCGCTTAGCAGGAAGAGTTCTAGGACAGGTTGGAACAACCCATCCTAGGCTTCTCTTCCTACGAAGCTACCCCCACACCACGCCAAAGGGTTTACTGGTCTCAAGGAAAGAGACAGTATGCTCAGGCGGTAGGACATGTAATTAGAGAGTTTAACTTTATCCAAGCAGGCAGAGGAAAGTATAACTAAGGGTATTTTCATAGACCACGGTCCTCAGCCTGGGATCTACATCTAGATCTTCACGATTAAGAATGGATTGGTAGTGTTCCAAAGCTTGCAAAGGTACACTGAATTCCATTCTAGAGGTGAAGTACGAGTGACAGGTCAACAGGAGAGATTACACGCCTGTGGAAGAGTTGACACCTCTTCCACCAGTGAATTTGGAAGATTGAGGAGAGGAAAATTTTCTCCTCTCAAACCTCAACCAAATTCCTCTCCTGTGTTGATTCCTGTCAATCCTAGATAGTAGTAGTGCAACTCTCTCTCTCTCTTTTTCTCAGATTTGAATTTTCAAAGCCCACCCACCACCCGGGGGGGTTGAGAAGTCTACTCTCTTCTAACCTGTTCTCGCTTAGCAGGAAGAGTTCTAGGACAGGTTGGAACAACCCATCCTAGGCTTCTCTTCCTACAAAGCTACCCCCACACCACGCCAAAGGGTTTACTGGTCTCAAGGAAAGAGACAGTATGCTCAGGCGGTAGGACATGTAATTAGAGAGTTTAACTTTATCCAAGCAGGCAGAGGAAAGTATAACTAAGGGTATTTTCATAGACCACGGTCCTCAGCCTGGGATCTACATCTAGATCTTCACGATTAAGAATGGATTGAAGATATGATCAGCTTTTTTTGATAAGTATTTATTAACCAAGAATAAGAATTGATTGAATGACAGGAGAAGAGATTTGGATTTATCAATTATCAATTTTTCCAGATTCAGAGAGATCATTAAAGTTAAACCATCAAGGAGCCAATACCTATGACTCCACTTCCAAGAACAATCTTCATCAAATCAGATACGTTGACGTATTGACCAGGTGCGAGACCATTGTAAGATTTAGCTTTCGTGGATGCAACATGGTCATCAAAGGTAGAGTTGATGGCAGTCGCATTGTACGAAGAGCCAGTTCCATTCCTAAACCACCCCGACCCAAGTTACAAGGATTAATCCACTCATCAATGGATAAAGTATTCATTGAATTGGAAAGAAGACGAACTGAATGGTAAAGAAGCTTGCAGCTACTAGATCTCCTAATCCAGTTGAGGTAACATATGTCTTCAAATCCCAATTCCCAGGTCCAGTATTGACCGCTGACAAGTTCACAGGGGCAATGAATTGTAAAGGTTGAGCAAATAAAAGCATTGCATAACGATGTTTTCCTGTGTTGACAAGAGGAGCGGGTCCAACATAATCGGTTACTGTTACTGCATTTCCAGATGCTTCATTGATATTCAAGGTGTTGTTTGGCAAAGGGTCCGCAAAAGTCACACCGTTTTGTAGGTAATGTCGATAACCGGCTCTGTTAAACGGTGATACATCGTCAATGTCCGCCCAAAGGTGGTAAGAAAAAAGTGGTTGAAAAATTCAGATCAAGGTGAGTTCCACAGAAGATGGAAAGGTACTAGAGAAAACAGTATCCAATAAACATTTGACAAAACTTAGGGAAGAGGTGGGGCTATTCATTCATCATGAACCAAATCAGTTTTCCTATGTTAAAACATAATGTACTCAAAATTACAACTTGAGTCTCAGCACAAAAACGTGCGTATTATATATTGATTCTGGCGTGGTAGATCAAAGTGCTTTCAACTTCAAGGGGGAAAAGAAAAAAATTGAGCTCAAGATTCAAGACCGGAATACTAACAGTGGGTCTGGGTTTCCAATCGTGTTGGCATCTGCCATAACGAGGGTAAATTGGCTAGGGGCTGTGAAATTCTCCACAGCAGAGGCAGTAGGAGTGACACTGATAGTAGGCTTAGTGGCAACATCTAAAAGACAAAAAAGTGATCCAATGTAAGAGTAGTGAATACTATTTCTACAGTATGTCAAGTTTACAAATTCACACCTGGTTGATTGTAAGGTTGACCATCTTTTATGCTTCCATTGGGATAATTTACGTTGAGTAAAGCTAGAGCTTTGAGTGGGATTCCGAAACCATTTGCACGGCCGGATGAAAATTCCAACGCGTCATATTTAGATATAACATGAGCGATTTGGTCAGGAGTAGCTTGAGCTTGGGTGACTGGAGATTCACTCATGAGTAGGTATGAAGTAATGAAAAGGAAGGTATAGCGAGGAATTGATCTGCCAGTTGAATTCAACATAATGTTATCCTTGTGCTTTTTGTGAAGTGAAAAGACGATTAAGAATCGGAAGCGATTTCAAAAATTAACGTTGCGATCTTTGGGAGGATGAGTCTCTCGACAGTCCGTTGAATATATGATGTTAAAAGCTTTTTTTGAAGCTACTGCCTCAGTCGAGTCTGTTTAACTTCCAAGTGTCTAATTAAAAATACAAAATATTTTGCAAGTGTCAATTTCAAAGAGCTTGCCCCTATTCCTCCGCCAATATCCTGCTTGAATTCTGGCTGAGAGTATCACCACCGTGGTGTGCAAATAAGCCCGATTCGATTGTATGTAATTCCCAATACAACGTGAAGTAAGTTTGTATTCCCTTAATTGCGCGAAATGACAGAATCTTTGTGCACCGTGCCGCGACTTGGCAAATAAAAATGTAAATGGTGTAAAACGCACAAAACGGGCCACCTCATCAAAACAATCCACAAATTGATGTCACGATAAGATGACATCAATCATGATCGAGTAAACTTAACAAAGTACAGCCCAGTCAGGACTCAGATGTCGCTTGCAACTCGACAGCCCGAGCCTGCGAGGGACTGTAGCCAAAGTTGCACAAACTCAAGAGTCCCCCGTGAGCTTTTGGCAGGGGGTGTCTTTAAGTAACTTCTATACCTTTTACTGCCAAAAATTTAAAGTGGTCCAAAGAGCAACTCTGTGCGCTGCCCTCATGCACATATGGTACATATTTTTTCTCCCAAGGAACTTGCTGCCCTCTACCTGGAACTTTGACTCAAAGATTTGGTTTCAAATTTTACATGTAGGTGAGCTGTGGAGTCAAAAATGTGTCCAAAATAGGTTCTGACCAAAACCCGTTTTGGCCAACTTTTATCTTCAATATCAATACGGGTTTTGCATATCCGGTCCACCACCACAAAATTAACTATGTTAAGTTGCCAATTCACACATTCATTTTTGTTTTGATCTCTCAATCATCATCTCAATTGGTTTCTTACAATCATGTATAATCAAAACAAAATAAATTTCTATCATATGATGAGAAAGAAAACCAATACAAAGTCTATATGGAAACAAAAAAGGAAACAATGCTAAGATGAGATTTTGATTCTGAAGGTACAACCAGCTTTTTCAATAAGTTTTATATTTTGTATTTTTTTTTGATTCAGGCTAAGATTTGATGAAAGGTAAGAAGAGAAGAAATGATTTAGATTTGAAAGAGTAAATAAATAAACTGAACAACATCCTGATTTATTGAAGCGTGGTTCATCTCTCAATTTATCCAAATTCAAAGAGATCTTCAAACCAACAATGAACTGATACCAACAACTGCACTTGCAAAAATAGTCTTCATCAAATCAATCGAGTTAACATATTGACCTGGTGCAAAACTAGCGTGGTTAGCATTGCTTTTGGCAGAAGATGTAGTGTTGGTAGATGTGCCATTCCCAGAAGAGGTAGAGTTAGTCCCATTAGACGAGAAAGTGGCAGTTCCATTCCTAAAGCAAACCAACCAAAGATTCTTAGAATATGTCTATCAAAAGAAGTGATAGAAGAGAAAAGAAGACGAACTGGACGGTAAAGAAGCTCGCGGCTACCAGATCACCTAATCCACTTGAGTTAACATATGACTTTAGATCCCAATGTCCCTTTCCAGTATTTTCAGCTGATAAGTTTGAAGGAGGATTAAATGATCCTGAAGGTTGAATAAATAAGAGCCATGTATAACGATGCGGTCCTGAGTTGAGAGATGGACCGGGTCCAACGTAATCGGTGACCACCGTTCCTGATCCTTCATTGATGTTCAAGGTATTGTTTGGCGTAAGATCACCAAAGGTAACACCGTTTTGTAGGTAGTGACGAAAGCCGCCTCTATGAAAATTAAAAAGATTGTCAACTTCTATCAAAAGTAGGTAACAAGCAACAAAGATCTGAAATTGGAACAAGGTGATTACAAAGATCAAGATCAAGGTGCGTTTGGTACAAAGGTACTAGGCGAGAAACAGCATGTAAACATTTGATAAGATGGAGAACAGTCAAGTCGATTCATTCATATCAAACCGGATTTGTTTCCCATTTGCTGATGTGAAGTCTGGCTATTAAAGATGCCATCGAGCGCTTTAAATCACAGCACTGCGCAAATACTTAGAACGACATGGTTTCCAACACGGAAGATTCCATACTATACATTTGGTCTAGCGTTGTAACTCAAAGCACCTTGCAAGGGGAAAGAAATACTGATTGAAACCAATATCTAAAAAGTGAAATACTAACTGAGGGTCCGGGTTTCCGAGCGTATTGGCATCAGACATGATGAGTGTAAAGACATTAGGGGATTCGAAGTTCTCCACAGTAGCGACAACAGGAGTGATGCTGATAGTAGGCTTAGTGGAAACATCTAAAAAGAGAAATCGAATGTATTTAGACAGGTGATCACGGTTTTTAAAAAGAATGTAACAAGTTCACAAATGCATACCTGTCTTGTTGTAAGGTTGACCAAGGTTTACGGGGCCATTAGGATAATTTACGTTGAGCAAAGCTAAAGCTTTAAGTGGGATTCCAAGACCAACTGGATATTCTGACGAAAGATTTAAAGCATCATATTTAGAGATAACTTCGACAATTTGAGCAGGGGTAGCTTGGGCTTGAGTGAATTGAGATTGGCTGATAAGTAAGTATGAAGCGATCAATACTAGGGTTTGATGAGGAATTGATTTGATTGTAGAAGTCAACATGTTTTTCTAGTTGTGGTTTTTTTTGAAGTGTAAGGATATTGTTTTCAAATATGATCTTTTGTAAGCTCAAGGATTTCGGAACGATGACTTTCAGTCTCCTCCCTCTCCTCAGCTTGAATATATATAATCTCAAAATATCTTTGAGGCTGTGTGCCCAAGTGTACTTCAGCAAACGAACGAACTCTCAAGTGTGCGATGTGATACGATGTGATCGAGATCGCATCCAAACAAGATATTTGATTTTATATTGTAGTCGAACCAAAGATATCCTCTACGATGTTGATTTAATAAGGTAACATCCACATTGGCTGTGTTGAGGATTCAAATTTTGATGTGAAGAACACAAGCGTAACCAAGACATAAATGATGAATTATATAGTGCCATGGGATATCGACTTGAACATCCAAATTGTGTCATGAAAGAATCTGATGATCAGTTGAGATGGTGTCGTGACTCCTTTCCACACCTTTTGAAAAGGAAAGTCCACCCCGATAGATCATGAGAATGGAGTGGAGACTGGTGGAGACTGGTGGACAATTGCCACAAAGCTGGCACTGAACCTCAGATGTACCACGCTCCTTTCTTCATCTGTTTCATCATCTGCGTATAAGATTTCAGACCGAAGTCGTCACCACATCCATGTTTTGGCTGGAGCGGATTGAAGTCCTCTTTTTTGACCATTGATTCATGTTCATTGGATCAAGAAACCAAGGCAAAAGTGGGGCAGAATGAAGCAAAATCACAACTTTGGTAACACCGTGACACGTCTACCTTGAGTAAGCCTCTCTTGGTGAGTGAGCAGCGCGCCTTTGGGGTTTACGTATTGCGTTTCTTTACCCTTGGCCCTGATGAACTATTGATTGGGAATTGTTGCCTTGCAAAGTCATCCATTTCTTGATCAAACATCCACTTCAGCATCTCAGATATCCTGAAATACTCAAGTATGATGAAGCATCTGATCATCTTTCACTTCCCTTCACAAATCACAACCATAATCACAGAAACAAAAGCAAGTGGCCAGTGCCATTCCTGGCTCCCAATACTTTGTGAACAATTTTTTACAAGTCCAATTCAGCTGGACAGTGGGGATCAAAAAAGAAGACAGATCTTATTGTCTATTGAAAGAGATTTTTGTCCATGCTACTTACAATGATCTCAACAAATGAGATGGATCATGATTGGACAGATCCATCCCAATAGCTCCCCAAAGGAAAAGATAACATTGTTTTCATCTACCCCATTTAAAACTCGAGTCTTTCTTGCGACAACGCCGGTTTAGACTGGAAATCCGCTAGAGGAGAGGAATAAACGGAGTCACCCGAGTTGAAACCTTGGTTCATATGTATCTTCATACTCACTTGCAGCAGAACTCAAAGACACTCCTACAAAAATCTGCAAGCTCATTGGGGAATACAACCAACGGTTCTATGAGCGAAGGCACTTGTTGATTCGGTGTTCTTTCGTCTATCAAGAACAATTCCTGTACAGTGTGCATCACTGCGAGCGTCTTTAATTTTATCTGCGCGACCCTTGCCCTCGACCGACCTGTTTGATAATTTGAGTCAAACTGGATTAAATCCAAAACTCGTTAAATTTTTATAGTTTTGTATAAAGCTTGAGATGTTTAATGAACCGTTGGGAATTAGAAGCCTGAGAAGTTCTTTCATTTCATTTCATTTCGTCCAACATCCACTTCAGCATTTAAAGTCTTCAAATATCATCCAACATTTTACCATCTTTTACTTTACTTCACAACTTACAACCATCATCATCAAAACCACCAAAACATCATGTTCACTCTCAATCATCAAAGCTTAATCTTGATTTCTTCATGCTTACTTATTAGTCAATCTAATGCTCAAGCTACTACTCAACAAACTACCGAAGTTCAATCTAAATATGATGCATTGAAATTATCAGCTACTTATCCTGATGGGTTTGGTATTCCACTTAAAGCTCAGGCTTTACTCAATGTGGTTTATCCAAGTGGAAACGTGAACCTTGGTCAACTTTACAACAAATCAGGTATGAGTTTCATTCACTTCACATTCTATAAAAACCGTAGTCGTATCTCTTAACGTTGTTTTATTTGGTTTTGATTTTTTTAGATGTTGCTACTAAGCCTACCATCAGTGTTACTCCTCTTGCCGATGCTGTAAACAACTTTAAAGCTCCCAACGCCTTTACGCTCGTCTTGACCGACGCCAATGCCCTAGGAAATCCAGACCCAGAGTCAGTCTCTCAGTTTTGAAACCGATTTCTTTTTTTTTCTCTATACCCGCTTTTCTGAACGCTGATTCAATTTGCCATAATCTTCAACCGTTTGAAGAAAAAACTTCCGTCATTTCTTAGAAAACCGTGCGACGTTTGTTGATGCTAGTCAAAATGGTACCATGAGCTTGAACGATGGAACAGGAACTGTTGTAACCTCTTACGTTGCACCTGGTCCACTTCTCAACTCGGGATTACATCGTTATGCTTGGTTATTATTTGCTCAACCTTCAGGATTCGCTGCTCCTTCTAACTTATCAACGGCTAATGTTGGACCTGGTCATTGGGATTTCAATGCTTATGTTACTGCAAGTGGATTAGGTGATTTAGTTGCCTCGAGCTTCTTTACCGTCCAGTAAGTCATCTTTTCATTCTCACCTGTTCTCTTTGTTGACTCATCACTGAGAACTTTTGGTTTTGGTTTTGTTTAGGAATGGAACGGTTTCATTCTCGTCCAATTCGACTACCACGTCTAACTCCACCACCAGCTCTGCTGGAAATACCACGTCTACCTCAACCACAACTGCTAAACCTAACGGCACCACCGCTAGTTTTGCACCAGGTCAATTTGTTAACATGGTTGACATGATCAAGATTGCTGCCGGTGGAATTGCTTGTATCAGTTTATTACTGGTTTAGATCATTCATTTTTGATTCTTTGGATAAATTGAGAATTGAATTATACAACCTTTTGAACATCTTGTCTAATCTCTATCTTTCTAAGATCTCAATCATTATCTTATCTTATCATTCTTTATGTATTTTGTTCTTTTGATTTTATTGTTTTGATTGATGCTTTTATTTTCATTTTTTGAAAATCAATCAATCTTACGCAAATTCAACTTAATCAAAATCTCAATCTTAGCATTGTTCTTTTATTTCTATTTTCTTTGATTGACATTCACAAAACGTTTTGTTCTGAATCACGTGAAGGAATTTTTGATCAAATGTCAACATTTATCCATGGCAACATTTTGGTTCACTTGAGGTGTTGGTTTTGAAATGTAACATTCGAAAGCTCTTGTCAACGATAAAGGGTTGACTACTGATATCACAACAAGGTTGACCAAACCTACCAAGCACTCATAACGGTCAAGCGGGACTTAGATAGATTTTCAACCACTCTATACCCAGGGAAGCTGAACTAAGCGCCTCTTCTGACGCGGCCACGTCCGCTGTCGAAGATAGGCAAGCCCAACGCTTTTCGAGCGAACGATGACGATACGCAACGTCATGGGACTTTTGCGTTCATAGATGATCTGCTCGTGTCTGCTTTTCCATCCGCTCGACATGCCAGTTTTACAATCGACAGCTATGGACTTGTTTGACTAGTCTGAGCACGACCCAGCTCGACGTTAGTTCAACCTTAGCTAGCATTGAGTGTGGGAATTTGATGGATTGATCTGGGCTCTACGGTGTACGTATAGACTCATACCGACATATAAACATCAGCCCGAGCCCCGGAGAAGCCCCCCGATCGGGGACCCCGCGGATCCCCCGATAGGTCCGGTTTCCGGGCAGAGGTTTTGAGACCCCCGATGGTCGGGTATCCCCAACCATCGGGGTTCGGGCGTGGGTTTGGGAAAACCAGCGGTTTTCCGAGTACTCGACGGGTAATTGCATTGAGGGGATTCATATAAGAGATCTACTTATAGACATGTATAGTAGATACCAGGGTCCAGCAGCGCTGAAGGGAGGTGAAGGAAACAAGCCAAAAGACACACAAAAAGAGTAGAAACTGGAAAGGGCTTTTAAGCTTCCTTCTCGCGATCAACAACATACAAAGGACCAAACAAACGGTACCAGTCTTTAAGACACAAAAGGACCTCGACATTCATAGAAGAAAGAGAAGCACGCTGGGGGTCTAAAATATTCTTGGTCTTGCTAAAAACTCCCTCAGAGGGAGAGCTAGTCGCAGGGATTGCTAGAAATACCATGGCCATCTTAGCCAGCGCAGGAAAGACTTCCTGGCGTGATTTCCAATAGGCCAAGACATCTGTTTCTTGTGGTTCGGGTAACTCGGAAAGGTATCGAATGAGCTCACTACCAACTGAATGATCACGATGATGATCGCCGTAAATGGCATCCTCGAAGTACCCAGTTGAGGAGGTGGGTTTATCTTTTGAGGGTTCTTCATCTTCGGGTTCGAGCTGCTTTTCATACTTCCTTGCTTCAATTTCAAACATCGATTTGATGTCTGAAACAAATAGATCGTAATCACCAAGGATCAACTCTCGCTCCTATGTTCAAAAATATTGAATCATGATTAGTCAGAGTCCAGTTATTAAATGAGAATGAAACAACTTACTTGAAAATAATGAAGTTTAAGGCGTGGATCAAGAATAGTGGCACAGATTGGGCCTGGTTTAGAAATGACCTTCTTGAAGTAATCTTCAAGTTTGTTGATCATTTTTTTGGAGGCAGGAACCAGTTGATCGTGATCGTATTGCTGAGCCACCTATATGATCAAAATCAAACTTGTAGTTAGTTAGGATGCTTTAATCAAGTGATGATATCAAAGAAACTGACCGATTTAAGTCCTTGGATCACTACGATGTACATGGGTACCACTTGTTGCATCGTTGGAAACTTCGATCGACAAAGCATCTCAGTTGCAGCACTGAGTGGCTCGAGAAAGTCACACATCTGTTGTACATAATCCCACTCGGCAGATGAAAGAGCAAATTTCTTGAAATCTCTACTCTTGCAAAACTCATCGCAAGCTTGACGTAAACGGAGCATCCTGCGGAACATGTGATAAGATGAATTCCAGCGGGTGGGGACATCTGGCACCAATCGGTTCGCTGCACCATCACGAGTTTGAGTTTTAAGTTGGATGTCTTCATTGTTGAAATCTTGAATCATGTAATTAACATCCTCATCGTCTTGAGGGTTGTTAGCGTGAGCAGCCGGAGGTTGGTTTTCAAGAGGATCAGTTTGAAGAGTATCGGCAAGGTGTCAAACCGCAGTGACAACGTTCGCGAAAGCTTGTGCTCGTTGAGGGCTAGATCTAGTCGCCTTCACAAGTCCGTGGCACCGGGCGTAAATAGTCTTAAGATTGAATTGAAGCACATCTGGAGGGTCCACGAGGTTGCGTACATCCATTGAGCTAGATGGATGTACGCCGTCTTCAATTTCGGTCACTTCGCCAAACTCCTTGAGGCCTTCTTTGGCCGCAAGGTTGATTACGTGTGCTACACATCCGTGTACTTGACGAGTATGATCAAAGGTGATTTTGGGAAATAAACTAAGCTTTCGTCCTATCGCAGCATTAGTACCAACGTTGTCTGCTGTCATAGCAGACAACTTATCGGTTACATTGAATTTCTTCAAGTACGTGAGAATGATGTCGGCAAACGTGTCTGCATCGTGAGCCCCTAGAAGTAATCTGGAAATCAGCTTGAGTTTGAGTTTGACTATGTAGAGAAAATAGACTGACCCTTAATCTCGGCAATGCCGAGAGTAATATCAGTTAACTTCCACTCTTTCGTGATAAAATGACCGGTGAGCGACATAAATGGAACATTGTTCGGCGAGGTCCAAGCGTCCTGAGTGATGGCTATAGCTGGGGATTCAGATAGGTACTGTTTCTTAACGTACTCTTCGTAATGATAATAAATCTTGCGAGTATGTTGAGCAATCGCATGTCGTTTGCTGAGCATGCCGTTGATTTGATAGTTACAAAGGGTTAAAAGCTCTCGATAAGACTTTCGATCAACAATGGAGAATGGAAGGTCGCAGTCCGCGATGAAGTACAAAACCGCAGTCATCAGGCTAGTGGCATCAAGTTTACGCTTGATTGAGGAATAGGTAAGTAAGAAGATACGAGTGAAAAAGATATCGGCCAATAAGAGATGTTAAAAAGGGACAAGTTAGGAAAGATAAGAGCGATATAAAAGATGATAGAAAAAGAAAGATAGGAGAGATAAGAAAAGTTAGAAAAGATACAACACAATTCACATGATATATATACTACGAGTACGTACCATGTGATCGGTCTTGATCTTCTTGAACGAAGCAAGTATATCACTTTGGTTCGGAAGGTTGGCATCACGAATTCCGTGCTTTGACTCAAGGTGATTCTTCATAGATTTGGTACTGCCGGAATCGTCACGCTTTAACTCCTTACCACATTTTGATCCGTCAGCCTGTATAACACCACATTTATTATACGGACGCGTTCGAAGTTTAACAAAGTGTAACCAAACGTAACTTGCTGGACGGAGGGCAGAAGCTACAGAATCTGTGGTATTAGCAGTATCCGGTTCGTTGGTTAAATCTACGGTGGTTACGGTGGTGATTTGTGAACTCTGAGACATGATTTGAATATTTTTTTTGAATTAAAAAAATGTAGCTTATGCGGAGTTTTTGGAAGAAGATATAAAAAAAGTTGATCATTCGAGAGGAGCAGGTGCCGCCCGGGTGGATGAGTCATGAGATTAACTAGGTTACTAACCTAGTTTGTTAACCTAGTTTGTACTTATATCATGCTTAATATGTAGATTGGATTCGTGTTTTTTGCACGATAACGGAAAAAAAACAAACAGGCACAAAGAACTGTTAGCATTACATGCATATTAGCGGTATCCGGTTCGGTGAAGCCAGAGTTACAACATCAGAAGCTTTGGCCCTTTGCCCTCTATAGCCTGTATGCCTCCGATCCGTGTTTGAACCCCCCTGGACGTGTCCTTTTTGGCCAGGCGGCGAGTATCCGGCGGATAACCCGTTCGGGTCTCGGGCGGCTTTTTTTGGCAAAAAAACTCGATCGGAGCACTCGAATCGGGATCACTCAATCCTTCTACCCGTCGGTTCGGGGCTTGGGCGCTCCACCACTCGTCGGATAGCTACCGGGGCTCGCGCTGATATAAACATGACATGGGTTAAACATGTAATTTTTCCATGTCATGTTGAGTCAAAATTCATCGCCAAGCCAAAAACCGTACGACATGACTCATACCGACACACATCGACATGGATTTTTGTTTTCCAAATCCCGTGTTGTAACATGAGTCATGGCGGATGGTCTGATGGCCGACAAGTGTCATACCGACAAACAACATCACACTGTATCACATCTAATAGCTTTACCCGATTCACCACCGGTACATAGGTTGCAATATATGCCTTCTCTGGAGTAAAGTACCTTTTAAATCATCAACCATTCCTTCTCTCACTTGGGTTTCTTTGGGTAAGTATTTCAACTCCTTCTATCTTTGAATTACTCACAATATTCAACTTGGAACTCATCAATTTTCCATCAAAAGTCCCTTGCTTTTCTGTTCTCTTGCTCAGGTTTAGATTCCTCTTCTCGGTCCCACCCCCTTTCAATCCATTTGTGATTTCTCAACAAACAATGCTTTAACCTTTTTTAGTGATTAGACATGAAAACAATTTCATTTTCAATTGATAAATCGATTGTTTCCATTTGATTCAATCCAAATCAATAGTTTTCATCTGATTCAATCAAAATCGATCGTTTTCATCCAATTCAATCAAAATCGATCGTTTTCATCCAATTCAATCAAAATCGATCGATTTCATCCGATTCGATCGAAATCAATCGTTTTCATCCGATTCAATCAAGATCAATCATCTCCAGACTCCATCCATCTGATTCAATGAAAATCAATCGTCTCCATCTGATTCACCTGTAATCAATCATCTCAACAGCTCATCATCCAATCAAACCAAATTAGATTGAATCTTTAGTTCCTAATTAAATCAAGCAATCTCATTGATTAAATTCAAAACACTTCATTTCAATTTCTTCAAAGTAATCCAACTTTGTTATCTTTAGATTTATCTATCTAAATCATGAGAATGATGTGAGATAAAACTTAATTCTTTCTTCCATGATGGGAAGTCTCACAGGCCAATTTGATAGAGGATGGAATTGGATCTTGCATGTTCATTCTTCACTATTTGAATGCGGAACTACTTGATCTCACCAATGCCATTCCTCTATCAAATTGGTTTTGGATCATGATGATGTATGGTCACTGCTGAGGTTTAACTGTACTTGTCCTCCCCAAGACTGGGTTGGCTTCACGCACCAGAATCTTGTGGGTAGGGTTCGACACAGACCTTATGCAACCCTAGTCATCATTATCCAAGTGTGGGATGGACACTGAAAGTGGGTTGCTGTCTTGAACTATTACCAAAAAAATCAAAAAAAAAAGAAATCAATCCGCTTTTGTAGCTAATGCAATTCAACCTGTGAATGGAACATCAAAAATGAGGAAGCCTTTGACAACTACTATCACTCATGAAAAATCAATTGTTTAAAAGTTGAAAACAATCAAATTGAAAAATTGAATCCTGCTTCTAATGAACAAAAAGTTCAATTGTTCAGATTTGCTTGGCTCGTTTTCCTTTTTTAGTAATTTTTCTTTCATTACTTGTACAAAAATCAACAAAAGATTTGATTTGGTATATAATTCAAATGATCATGATATATATTCAATTTTATCTTAGCATGTATTATATTGCAATTCAAGCAAATTTCCTTCAATTGAAGATGGCCTTGTAGCTGTTTTTCTACTTCTTGGTCTATGTATTCAGTTTGATTCAATTTGTTTTCTTTGTTTTACTCAGAAAATTTCAAAGGAATTGAATAAAAACATTGAGATTTTAAAGTTGATGATTGTTTACATAGCCAGAGGAAGCAAGTTTTTCAACAAGTCAAAAGGTGAAATGGATTTGACTACTTTTGTTGTATCAAAATGAGCAATTCTGTGAGTTATCAGCTCTCACAAGTGATTGATCAAGAGAACTGCAAGAAACATGATAGGCTATAGAATTGATCTTTCTTTAACAGCTTTTATCATTTCTTATTGATCTTTGGTCATCAATCCTACTTTACTAAATTGAATATAATTCAATTTGTGGTTGTGAATTCATTTTGTTGCTTTGTTTGATTCTGTTGTGTTATGAAAGATGAAAAGGAAATATGTACTCAAAAAATTGGATTGATTATAGAGACATTTACATTTGGTGTCATGTTGTGTCAGTATGGCACTTCCCGGATGGTATGTTGTACGAGATGACTCATGTTACGACACGGTTTTTTTGAATCAAAAATCCATGTCGATGTGTGTCGGTATGAGTCATGTCAGACGGTTTTTGGCTCGGAGATGAATTTTGACCAAACATGACATGAAAAAATTACATGTGGAATCCATGTCATGTTTATATGTCGGTATGAGTCTACACGTATTCCATAGGGCTCGATGGATTTTGTTACAGTCAAATCGGAAAAGCTTGACCGATTTTGCCCGCAAAACTCGAGCAATTTGGCGGGGAATTTGTGACAAGCTTTTCCGGTTTGACTGTATACTACCTTTGCTAAAAAGGTTGACCGGGTCGACCGCACAAGAGAAGACAAGAAAGGCCAAATTTCGCCGCAGCCTGCTGCGAAGCCGCTGCGCAGCTCGCAGAATCCAAAATCCACCCGATCACAAATCTTCATACGATCGACATGAACTGCCGCTTTCTGGCTTTGTAATGTCTTGAGACTCATGCAAACTATATCTACGAAAAATGTAGAGCTTGGCATGACCAGATTGACCGTACAGCCGAGCCCAGCTTTAGTTCAGTGAGATCGATTATGCACATTCCCGTCTTTCCCCATAGTCTTCCTAGTGTAGTGGTTGACATGGCACACGTGGGCTATTGACATTCAAGTGGTGATAAGCGCTGGTAGTGTGTTTGAGCCTGTGTGTCCTTTTGTGCTTTTACATTTTGGCCAAATCATAGAAAAAAGGACAAGTCTTTTTTTGAAAAAAAAAACTTTCATTTTTCTCGCTCAGTCAAGAGCTCAAATGAGGTTATCATAGGATAATGATTGCACTGACACATCAAAGATCAAAAACTTGATCTCATTTCAAAATTTCAGCAAAAGAGAGAGTACGAGTCAGCCTCGAACCCATGCAGGCCAACCTTTTCAGTCCACAATGCAGCTGTTTCATGCCGTTCGACCGAACGTTCTTATTGTGCTGTGATTAAAACGAGTATCTATTCCGTTCACAGCTCAGGTGAAGTTAGAAAAACTGACTGTATGCTTGATTTCAACATAATGAGCTAGATATATGTGCTTTATGATCAATCCCAAGACATTACAAAGCCAGAAAGCGGCAGTTCATGTCGATCGTATGAAGATTTGTGATCGGGTGGATTTTGGATTCTGCAAGCTGCGGCGAAATTTGGCCTTTCTTGTCTTCTCTTGTGCGGTCGACCCGGTCAACCTTTTTAGCAAAGGTAGTAAGCTATTGTCCTTTCCCCTTGAAGCTCTTGACAGCTCTTGACTCATAGTTTCCATCTTTCAACTCCTTTTCGCTCTCCTAAAATCGACCCAACTGGAAAGTAATTCCTCAAGCATACTCATCCCAGCTCGTGTCATCGTGAAATCATTAATCTTTCTTGGATTCCTTTTACAAGTATTATTTGTACTTGGTTATCCCAAATCCATTGGCTGCGTAGAAGGATGCAACTCGACTGGTCTGGAATCAATTCACACAAACCAACTTTCCAAGCGCACAACATTGCCAAGCAACCCTACAGTTTTTCCTAGTGTACTCTATAAAGAATTTGGTCTGAATGATTGTAACAAGTTATTCAACATCAAATTCTTCTCACTGTTCACACCAGGACAAACTGCAGGCTTGCTTGGCAATGTTGTGCGCTTGGAAAGTTGGTTTGTGTGAATTGATTCCAGAGTCAGGCCAGTTGATTGATGGTCCTCTGAGTCTAAGTGGTGGATGGATTTGGGATAACCCATTACAAATAAAACTTGTAAGAAGTGTCCAAGAATGAATTAATGATCTCATGATGACTAGAGGTGGGATGCGTAAGTGCAAATAGTTTGGATTGAGTGATTTTAGAAAAGTAAGGTATAGGAAATTAGATGGGAGTTTGGTAATTTCACAATAAAAGTCTGATGTTTCTTGACTTCACTCAAGTTAATGACCTTCTTTTTTGAAAATTGAAACTTCCATTTAATTTCCAATACCTTTTACTTTTTAAAGTCAATCAATCCAAGTTGTTTGCACATGCACATCCCACCTCTAGTCATCATGAGATCATAAATTTTTCCTGGACTCTTTTTACAAGTTTTATTTGTAGTGGGTCATCCCAAATCTGTTGGCCACTCAGAGGAACATGAACCAACTGGTCTGGAATCAATCCACACAAACAAACTTTCTAAACCCACAACATTGCCAACCGACCCTGCAGTTTGTCCTGGTGTGAATGGTGAGATATGTTTTGGTGTGAACAACTACAAGGAGTTGGTCAATATTTCTTTCTTTTGATTTTGGAAGACTTTCTCTGCACTTGATTACCAAGGAAATTGAATGGCGAAAATTTATTAGTGATCTCAAGCAAAGGTCTTCTAGTGCTTGTTTTGAAGTTTCCCACTGCTTGAATCTTTTATCAAGTTTGATGTGAAAATTGAGATTGAAGCAACCGGTTCAGGTCCTCCTACATACCTAGCAAACAAACAGAGGGCAGTGCTAAACAATTAGTGCTCAAAACACCATTGTGTTCACATCTTGGAATCAGAAGGGGAGACTGTAAAGATGAATGAGTTGAATTTTGTCCCAACTCCTCCCAATCTATTCAAATTTTTGTGATGTCAGATTTCTGACTGCAAAAATAGCTGATCTCCCTGTTTTTCAAGAATTCAAGCTCACTGTGCCTTTTCAGAGGTGGCATTTCAACAAATGCCTATATAGTATAGGCTACAGAAAGACTTCCCAGACTGTTGCTATATATACACTGTATGTATAGCCTTTGGTGAGGTTGTTAATTTGTGCAGTTTTTTATACCAGGAGTCTGACATTGTTGAACACAGCACTTGTATCCCTGAAATGATATCTGATCTTGTCTGATGCATTTCATTTCATGGCAGCTTTTGGCGCTGCTCGTGAAGTGGAGAAGACAGGTACATGTCTATGGCGCATGCCCGAGGTTGAGCATCTGCTCGCTTGCTTCAGTTTGGCAGTCTGGTGCGTGCACTGTAGCGTGAACCTTGTGGTAATTCAATTTGTGTGACGCAAGGAAGTTGGTTTCCGATCTCATCCTTTCCTTTCGGCTGACTTCAAGACTTCGAACTCTTTCATTCCTATCAAGATGAGAAGGTCAATTCATATCAACTCATTTCGTCCACCCTCAAATCTCCGACATGGTTTCAATCCAGCCATTCGTCCTTTCTTCACTCGACCCAGCCCTCCTACTCCAATTACAACTCGATTAATGAATTTCTCCAAGATTACCGGATTACTCATTGCACTTCTTGGTTCTTCAGTTTATTTATCTGATACTCGAGCTGGTCTTCATTCTTGGATTGGGGTTCCTTTGATCAAAGCTTTGGCTTCTCAAGATCCTGAGGAATCTCATAAATTGGCTATCAGACTTTTGAAATTTATTGGAGCTCATCATTTGATTCAGGATAGAGGAGTCGATGGTGATCAGTTAGCAGTAGAGGTGAGTAGTATGGGTTTTAAATTTTGAAGAATTTGATTCGATGCTGATTGTTTTTTCACTGGATTGATTACCGGGAATTTGTCATCTATCTTGAATGTATTTGTTTTATGAGTAGCTATGGGGGAACAAGTTTTCTAATCCGATTGGTATTGCGGCTGGATTTGATAAAAATGCAGATGCGATCGATGGCTTGTTCGATATCGGATTTGGTTACGTTGAAGTCGGCTCAGTAACACCGGAGCCACAGGTGAGATCTTGATGGATCTCGTTCTATTTAGCCAACTGCTCCATATTCGATCGAACTGATGAATTCTATGCAACGAACCTTGAGAGTTTTCCAGGCAGGAAATCCGAAGCCTAGGATGTTCCGCCTACCCTCTACCAATTCAGTTATCAACCGATACGGATTCAACTCCGAGGGACATCTTACAGTACTCACCAAACTCCGCTCTCGTTTGCTTGAATACCTGGAGCAACATCGATATCTAGCTCCTACAGTCTTACTGAATAACTATGCACAAGCTCAACCTATCCGATCACTCACCACACCACTCTCAGCCGAGACTCTCACATCCGTATATCCACTTCCTCAGATTCTCGAGACTGAGGTAGTACCGTTGGATGATCGACTTTGCGCATTGGTCGATGATCTTGATCTACCTCGTAGTTTGAGGGACGGGAAAGTACTGGGAGTCAACTTGGGAAAGAACAAATGGTCGGCACCAGATTCGATTGAAGATTTCACCATTGGTATCCAACGTTTTGGACCATTGGCCGATGTATTAGTGGTCAATGTCTCATCTCCTAACACCCCCGGTCTCAGAAGTTTACAATCCAAGTCAATCTTTCAACAACTTTTGTTCGAGATTGTCAAGTCTCGGGATGGATTAGCCTCGACTAAGGAAGGCAAAAAGGTCCGACCAGCTCTTTTAGTCAAAGTAGCTCCCGATCTTAGTTACCAAGAGTTAGTCGATGTGGGTGAGGCAGCACGTGAGGCTGGTATTGATGGTATCATTGTCAGCAATACTACCATTGCCCGTCCTCCTCAAGCCGGTTCAGGTACGTATTTCACACCATCGTCACATGATCCGAACGGGACAGATTGGTGTTACAGATCGGAACTGATCTGCCCATTCTCTTACCCATTGTCCAGACTTGTCCGTAAACGAGGTTGGTGGACTCTCAGGTCCGCCTCTCAAACCACTTGCAATCCGAGCCCTTTCAACAATCTACACAACAACAGAAGGAAAAGTACCATTGATAGGATGTGGCGGAATCTCAAATGGACAAGATGCGATTGATTTTGCAAAAGCAGGTGCAAGTTTGGTACAACTCTATACTAGTCTGACTTATGAAGGAATTGGATTACCTCGAAAGATTAAAGATGAAGTCAAAGAGCTTTTGAATGGAAAACATTGGAATGAGATTATCGGAGTTGATGCTAAGCAGGAAGATGTGATTGAGAGAGGAGTTGAAGATGCCAAGGAAAGATTATCGTTTATTGAACAAAGGCTAAAGGCTTATGTTGAACGAAGTCAAAAGCCTACTGAGAAAACGCAGGAAACTAGCGTTAGTAAGGCTCGATTTGCAGTACCTAGATCGACTTCAGGTAGTTCTGGAACAGTCACAGGAATCACTTCTCAAAACTCATCATCATCACCATCATCAAACTCGCTGACCACTTCTACTGAAACAAAGATTCCTTTAAAATCTTCAACATCTTCTCTATCAACATCAACAATACCATTATCAACAATACCACCCCAAAAGATTGAAGACAGTGAAAAGCAAAAAGAAGAAAAGAGTGTAGGAATTCTAGCTGATTGGAAAATGAAAAGAGAAAAAGAGATTAAGAATGGAGATTGTAAAAGAGTAGTTTAAAAGTTTGTTTTTTTCAATATTTAAAAGGTTTTTGAAGAAATTGAAAAATGATCATTATATTTATATATGAATGAAATGAACGCAGAAAGAAAGAGAAAAGAAGTGTTGTATAGAAGTTTTTGCAGGGTTTGAATTTGAAATGGTTTGATCACCATCATTTATTTTTAGTTGAGAGTTATGACACGTTCACTTGAGCAATTTCTGGGGAGAAATCACATTTACAAAATTTGAAGGTTCTATCTGGTGGAGCATGTTTCATTTTTGCATTAAAAAATTCACACAATGTGATTTCTGGTCAGAATTTCCATAAGTGAACACGGCCTTATACTGTGGAGATGTAGTATTTTTCCACTATGCAAGATGAATAAAATTAATGTCAAAAATGATTAAAAATGCAGCGTTAATACATGCAAAATGAATGCAGAATTCCACCTTTTTCAATTTTGTTTGTCATTCAGGTCAATCATTTTTCACTTGGGAAAAATACTACATTGCCCTGTGTTAGTGACTTGAAGGTGAAAATTGAGTTTTTAAATCTTTACTCTGATTCTCTTTGATATTTCATCCCTTTTTGTATTTTACTATGTTTAAGACACTTTCTACAAGTCAGTCTTTTACTTGATGATATCATTTATGACAATTCTTTATCTAAGTCCAATTTCTCAATGATGATAAGTATGAAGTTTTGATCAACACCATCAGTGACTTTGTATATCTCTTGGCTATTCCATAGGTTCCTCAAGACTAGCAGAGCAATCAGGACCCAGGAATGCGCCTGTTGAGGTATGTAATGTGAAAGGTCGGGATTTGGGGCCGGATTTTACCTAGGTTTGTGTCGAAAATGGTTGGAATCTGACATCCTGGCCACAATGTTTGTAATGTAAAAGGTCGGAATACAGCTGTGATTTTGTTTAAAAGAACTGGGTTAGGGCTAGGTCTGGCTATGCGGATTGCATAACAAAAAAAAGGATGTGAAAAAGAGATGTCACTTGAGAATCACACGAACATCCTGGAACATCAGAATCAGTGTTTTCCCATTGCCCTCGCACCACTCCAAAAAACTACATAGTACATACCACTACAGACTACCACACAGAAGTCTACAACACACAGCACGCACTACACCACCCAGTTCAATTCATTTAAACTCTGCAAGATCACCTACACAATCATGCCTCTCCTCAATGATGTCATGAAAGAGGCCTTGCGCCTTGTTGAAGAATGTCCAATGATCGCCACGGCTACATGCATGGATAATATTTACAAGAAGTTTTCTAATCCACCATATTTACCCGCCGAGGATGTGGACGAAGGAATTTGGATGAGTGTCAATAAGGAACTTGACGGACTCTTTGGTTCTGAAAACAGTCATGAAAACATCCGAAAGGGACCTGATGGCATGCTTTTGGTAATTGAATGGGTCAACAAGGCGCGCGAGCATCCCACCTGGTATTCGCCGGAGGACAAGGCACAAAACATCCAGAAGAAAGGTCATTTTGACTTGGATCTGACTTGATGATCAAGTTTAAATTTGAGAGAATTTGTACAAAAGTCAAGGGTAAGACTTTCTTGTTTTATTTTCTTTCCAATCCTACAAACAAAATTAGGTCCGCTGAAACAAGTATTATGTCTATCAGCACTCGGAAAACCTCTTCCAGCTGATACTCCTCAATCTGAACCAAATGGTATTGAACCCCACACCTGATCCCAATGTCGCAGTCGCCAAGGAGCCTAAGCCTCCTCCCAAACGACACAATACACTCGCCAGTACCACCATCCTGATCTCATCCGAAGACGAGGAAATTGTATATGTCAAAAGCAACAACCTGAGTAAAAAAAACAAAAAACCCAAAGAATCAAAAAGAAAAGACGTAATCACACTATGCCCTCTATCAGCACCGAACAAGCCTTGCATATGTTGTAAGGTTGAACGACACCCAAAGGGTAAGGCATTCAGCTGTCACTGTGGTGCAGCACCAGTTACGCTTCATCAAGGGCGAATTGAAGGTGCACAAGCGCACTGGTCGAGTGGTTAGTAATTTTATCACACATCCTAAATAATTTTGAAACCTGTGCTGACGTGTTCAGTATTTTTGTATCATCAGGTTTGTGTAAAAGTGCAACATCCAGTTTACGAACGAACAAGCTCTTGAGCTCGTACTTTGTCAAGGACCCAGCTCTCCAACCTGTCAACAAGAATATTATTGAAACCATCTGTCCAGGTCTTACAGATGAAACCTGGTCTAGACCCCGAGCCGAGCAGACCATTTCTCAGTTTATGGATAGCACCTGTAGCGTTTATCGGGGCGTTAATCGGCACGATGTTTGTAAAGAACTCTTTGGACCCACTGTCACTGAGAACGATGTCAACAAATCACAAAAGGCCCAGCTTCTTGCAGCAATGGATGCACGGGCGATTTGGGAGGTTAAGCGACATGGCAAACAAAATGTGATCTACTCGAAAAAATGTGAACAGACTTTCAAACGCCACAAAGATGACCCTGTGCGGCCATGTGATTCATGCCTGGAGGTGAAAGAAGAAGGCAGCTTAGTTCGAGCTGTCAATCACAAATATGCCGTGGGCGACAAATTAAAATTTACACCCAACTATCTTTTGGTCGCCAATAAATACAATGCTCTACTGAGAAAGTTCTTAGACCTCAAAACTCTTGACAAATCTCTCGAATCTTCAACTGGTGGCGATTTTGGTGATTTCCTCGAACACCTAGCAATCATGGCTAGAAGGGGAATCTTCAAAAACCAAGAAGCCGTCAAAGGGATGATCATGGGATGTGCTATCCGTGCCGAGCGTGAGAAGGCAGGGAAATCTCTCCGGGGTATGCGGATCAATGCTCATCTTAATGATTGCCTCACAACTCTGGGTGCGATGAGCAAGAGCGCTCTGAAGCTGGTCACGAAGAACTTTGGTGGTAAAACACCAACGGCTGGATCGGGCAAAGAGCAAGACCGAGATAGAAGACGAAATGGCTCAAGGAAATTTTGATCGCGCAGGTGCAATTCTCTCTGAGCTTGGATATTACGGTCCTGTTGCAGTCGGCTCAGATCAGACTGTGTGTGTCCAAACTCTTCGTCACCATTGTGGTTTCATTGTTGGCGCCCAGGGAGGCGACATACCTTTCAATGACCCAGATGAACTTCAAGGTTTGCTTGAAAACATCAAGAAAGAAAATAATTTATGTTCTAAAGTAAGTATTTTGTATGATTTGCATGGCCGATTGTGTCCACTGAGCCATGATGTGTCTTAATTAACAACTAGATACGAGCTTACACGATTCAAGTTCCTCTCCCCAACATACCAACTCTAGTTGTTGCATTGTTGGCTAGTAAAACAAAGGAGGAGACGACATTGCAATTCTTCATGATAATGTGATCCAGATGAGTCGAACTTCAGGAATCAATGTGCTGTCAATTGGAGCAGACGGAGCTGCCAATGAACTGGCTGCACAGGCAAAACTGAATCAAATGTCAACTCGATTCTTGCAATATTCAAACAATAATCTCGATGTCCACATTAAAGTCCCACTTTTTGGAAATCCACCTCGCCCAATTGTAACCTTACAAGACCCTAAGCACGCTAGGAAGACCGGCGCGAACCAATTACTATCAGGTTCACGCTTAATCACTTTAGGAAAGTTTGTGGTCTCGCTTCAAGATTTGTCTCAGGTTCTACAAACACCAAACAGCCCACTGCTTGCTAAGGATGTGTTTGACTGTGATAAACAAGACAATGGACGTGCATTGAGGACTTTCTGTTCTCAAACAGTTGCCATCACGCTAGCTCAACCCGATTGTTCTGGATTAACGATATACTTGTATATTATTGGTGAGCTTTGTGATGCGTGGTTGAATAAAACAATGGGACATCGTGAGCGAATTAGGGCTGTATGGACAGCAGGGTTTTTCTTACGGATGTGGAAGGCGCACCTTCTCAAGCGTCAGAAAGAAACAAACGGCTTGATGAGTTTCCACCTCAACGGCATCTCTCATGCAAGTTTCAAGATATTCTCGAGTCTTGCCGAATCTCTTCTGGCACTGATTATCTTGCATCGGGAGTACTACACTGATTTTCCGTTCTGTCCATGGAAACATGGAACTGAAGC
Source organism: Melampsora larici-populina 98AG31 (assembly GCF_000204055.1). NCBI lineage: Eukaryota > Fungi > Basidiomycota > Pucciniomycetes > Pucciniales > Melampsoraceae > Melampsora > Melampsora laricis-populina. The sequence continues at coordinate 952,676 of NW_006768776.1, forward strand.
CTGCAAACATATCTTTGGGTGGATGAGAGTTATCTCACCAAACTTCAGTGTTCTTGATGCTTGTCTAATGATGCCAAAAATCATCGCTGTTGTCAAAAGTATCATGAGTGGCAGGATGAAAATACCCCCATCAGAACACCTACATTCAGGGTACCAGATTTCTTTTCATGAGGATAACTTCAAAAACCTCAACCACCTGCGTGATTTTCCATCCAATAACGAGATCTCAGAAGATCTTGCCGCTGCTAAGCAACGTGCTCTTAGCGACCGATCTTGATGGTTTGGATGATGTAGAAGACGTTCTTCGATCAACTGTAGATACAGTCCAAGCGCAATTGCCAGGTAAATAAAAACAGTATATTTCCATCTGAATTACGAGAATGATTAATGTTTGTAAATTGCAGATATTTTGACTAGCATTTCCAAAGACTACGAAATCAACTATAGCTGCAAATTTGGTGAATTTCCTGAGGATGAGGCTTTTGAAGCCGCAGCTATGTTAACAAAAGAGCAGAACTCTCTCGATGTATTGCTCAATCAAATACCCGACACTCTTGAGAGCAAGATGGTTCAAAAATCTGCGATGTCAATCTCAAACCTCCTCAACTCTAGCGGTATGTACTGTTTAGCTTAGCATGTGATGTTGAGTCTAAGACTAAACTGACTTGTCTCTCACAAAACAGATGAGCCTCACCCGCTCAAAGCTCGTGTTGAGACTTCGGGTGAAGATGCTCTGTTGAGCTTGATAGACGGCAACAAACTGCACATCAAGAACGTGATTGAGCTACGAAAACGGCACGATAGTCAAGTTTCCAAAAATAAAGGCAATGATCGAATGCTGATCAATACAGATCACCTACAAGTTGAGCTCAAATCAACTACCAAGGACGGTGGCATGAAGCCTAGTGTTTGCTCTAAGGCAATAGCAGTTTTCATGAAGAATTTTTCAGGAACTCCAGCTGGTGCTGCACGTCGACATCGATGGAACATGCACGTGAAGATCAATTTGGCGGGTATTATCACAAACACCACCACAGATAACGCTTTGGATATGCAACAGTGGTTTGATGGGGGTTCTATTGGAGTTGAAAACCCAATAGAGCCGGGTAAATTTCTCATTGCCATAAAAAACAATGTATGTTTTTCCTTTTGCTCTAAAATGTAACCAATTTCTGATATTTTATGGGTATCAGAAATTGCATCTTGCAAGTACAATAGTCGTCTATGAGCACGTGGCCGGAAAACATGCCTTTGTTACAAGCGCTCCATCAAGGAAAAAGTTATCACACATTGGTGTACAAGTATTACATTATACTCCAGTCTACCCAGTTGCCATGTCCACTCAACCATCTGCTCCAGACACTTGGACGTATGCTCTTCTGGACGCCCCGGACATCCTTTATCTCTTCAAGCCCTCTGATGGCTCGAACTTCGCGTTGGTTTTAGAGGGATGTTATTTGATCCCTCAGGTCATCCGCAATATGTTACAAAAAATTGATATTGACAAGCTTGTACAAAACGACAATAAAGAAAAAACAAAAGAAGTCAACGGCTCATGAACAAGATGAATAGTGTCGTTTTTGTTTTTTCCTTTCTTCTTTTATGACATCTTTACAAATCGCGCTCTTTTTTTAAATCACATTCTTTGTCCAATCACGCTCTTTATCAAAAATATTCTTTATTCAATTACACATTGGTAATGAAAACGTTTTTGCGCAATAAGAACCGTTTGACATGCTTGTCTAGGCTTCCGAGAACCGGCAAACCTGGCTGGTAGTAAGCCAGTCCCGCGCTGGTGCGTGACCGGGGCCGGGTATGGCCCGATCTCGGGCGGCCCGATATTTGGAATCGTATGGTGAGGTATGTTTGTAATGTGGGAGGTTGGAATCCGGATTTTTTTGGGATCTGACCAGGGTGACACCCTCAAAGGTCGGAATTTACATTACATACCTCAACAGGCGCATTCCTGGGTCCTGAGCAATCACTTTACACTAAGGGTACTCAAAGCAAAGTATGTAGCGCTACATACTTTTCGCTACATACTTTTTTTGGCGGGGACAAAGAAAAAAAATATACTTTTGGCCTCGCCTTCCCCGCCAAAAAAAGTATATAGCAAAAAGTATGTACACGTACATACTTACTTTGAGTACCCTTACTCAATGAAGATTTAAACATAATCACTTCTAGTTGATTGTAGTTTATAAAATTGACAGACACGACAGACTGTAATACACCATAAGTTGACTTGCAAGGACCCAAATCAATGGGGTGCTACACAGCTTTTGTCTTTCATTTTCCCTCAATGTAGAAATTAAGATTGATCATGCCTGTGTTACACTATGCCAAATTGAAAATTTACCGCTCAGTTTAGAAAATTGAGAAAACATAGAAAAATATGAAAAAATAATGGTTGATTTCTGTGGTGTATTCCAATCATCTTGCATCTTTTTTCATATTTTTACAACCACAATGCAGAAAATGTCAGAAACCAAATTTTGGTCCACAACTGGCATGTATTGGGACAGTGCATTGCAAACATAACAACTTGGCTTCAATTGAGCACGGGAAAATGATTAGAAGAAGAATTGGTGATAAAGCATTGATCACTGCACACCTGATCCACAGCACCCACACTACATATGTGCAGTAGCATGGGTAAATTGGGAGCTATCATGTGTACATACAAAGATGCTCAGATATTGGCTCATCTGGATGTGTAAACCATATGTATTACCTTCTGTAATTTTTTTCAGTGTAACAAAAGCATTCCAAAAATTGACTACACACACCAACTCATAGCTTTGGTGCAATTACATTAACTAAACTTTATGTAACACCCTTTCTGTTACTATCAAATAGCTTCCAGAGTATTAATCTTGATGAACCTTTTGAAAGCAACATATTATATTGTGATGCATATTATTTTGCCTTTTGCGGCTGAGCTTTGTGAACAGCCAGAGATTATATCACCACCAGGCACTCCCCACTTTAATCATGTCTTCCCTCCTTCCACCAGGACAAAGACATTTGATTTCTGACACTCACATTCTAGGACTAGGAGATTGCAATGATATCTGATCATGAGTTGATTCAACACCCAGTTTGATTGGTCTCCCTAATCAATAAGAATCCTTGGTCTTTGCATTCTGATGCTAATAAAATATGAGGTTGTCAAACTGTGTATATAGTACAACAAGTATGGGATGACCACCCAATCAGCTTAAGACTTGAAAAATCATGCAAGATCTCATATTTTTTCATTCCCTTGTTTCCAATTTGTTGTAATTTATCAGCACAACCACACAAATCAGAAAACTTGACACATTTCTGTAGGCGCATGCAAGCAACAAGTATAGCTTCATCCAAACTTGGAAAGTTTGGTGTACCAGAAGAAGTAATCCCATCAAGTCCATTGTTCAACAATCCATCACTTGATCTCAGTCACCTCTCAGTCACTTAGAGGTTGAGGATTAGGAAAAGAAGAATTTGGTGATTGTGGAAACTACTTCCAGGATAAGTTTGTATAAAGACATAGCAAAAGAAAAGTGATGTCCATGAGGACAATGATACTGATAGATATCAGTGTTGATTACATTCAAATACTGAGGTATATGTAGCTTGAACAGGGTCTGTGTTAGAATATTCCAACTACTTCATGCATCATTTTCACCAATACTTTTTTATCTTGTTCATTTTTTGAGGTCTTGAGACATAGTGATCTCATTGTTTGTGTATAAAGTAAACCACGCAGTTTACCAAGTCTACTTACAAGTTTGTTTTAAATTGTTGGCGGACCTTCAAACTAAAATACATTCAAGTATTTCTGGAACCCTCCAACATGAATATTGTGGATTTTCTTGAGATGAAGAATTGCTCAACTCGACTTCTTACAAGAATGAAGCCTCATTCTGCTTCATTGCATTTGAGGCTTGCCGTGCAATAGGTTGCGAGTTGATTGTTTAGTAGCATATTATGAGTGTAAGTTACATGTCAATATGCTTTAAGTGAATATGTGACATGATTGTGAGTTGCAATTCGATCGACTTCGCCAAACTTTTCTCAATTCAATTCTCAATCCAACCACAAACCCAAGAAAGTTAAATGGTTTCTTTCTTTCTTGAATGAGCCTTTCAATAAATGATTTCATTTAAACCAAATCAATCAAAACTACAAATCAATCAATTCATCAAACATTCAAATCCACATAATGCATTCATCAAACGATTTGATCCACCAATTCATTCAAGTCAAGCAGAACCTTTAAACGGCTTAACAATCTCAATCAAAGATATTTTTTCTGTAAAAGATGAAACAAATACATGTGCTTCAAAATTCTTAAAAGGTGAGCTAAAAGAAATCATGATCTTGAATTGATAACTGATTAAACTACTTTGTATTTGAATATAGATTTTAAACCTGCTTATGATTCAGCTGTTGTAAGCTTATTGAAAAAATCGGGAATCAAGATCTTAGGAAAAACTAATATGGATGAATTTTCAATGGGGTAAGTGAAATTTTAAATTAATTCAAAGATAACATTTTTTCAATAATTGTTGATTAATTTTGATTATTTTGGAATGTATAGATCTTCAAGTTCATTTTCTCATTTCGGTCCAGTCCTTAATCCGAATGGAGTATCAAATAATCAAAAGTTTAGAAGTCCAGGTGGCAGTTCAGGTGGATCAGCTGTTACAGTTGCTTCAGGACTTTCTGATCTGTTCGCATTATTTTTTCCATCTTGATTCACAAACCAAACGGAAAAAGACTCGACCGGAATTAAGTCTAATTCAAGTGAAACGATATCTATTTCTTCGATCAAAATAGTGCGATTGGCTCTGATACAGGTGGTTCGACTAGATTACCTGCAGCTTATTGTGGAGTAGTAGGATTAAAACCATCTTATGGCGCGATTTCTCGTTATGGAATGGTACAATATTCTCATAGTCTTGATTGTGTTGGACTTTTTTCTAAATCGATTGATTTGATTCATAAACTGTTTGGTAAGCTCTTTCACAACTCGAAATTCTCTCTATCTTTTAAAAAAAGTGAAGGTCAAAACTTATTCTTGAAATTGCTTCTTTTAGAATCTTTGGTAGGACTTGATAAACGTGATCCTACTTCTGTTGAGTGGAAATCAAATCCAGAAACAAAAACCACCAGCAAAGATTTATCAGATCTTAGAATAGGAATCCCAATTGTAAGAAAGATCATTCCATAGTTTCTTTCTTTTGTCTTGAATCATAAAAAACCTAATCCAATCTTGATTTTCTTTCTATAGGAATACTATACAACTGATTTACAACCTGAACTTTTTCAAAGAATACGTCAAGTTGCATCATCCTTAAAATCAAGAGGGGCTACATTAGTTTCAGTTTCATTACCTTCCACTTCTTATTCTCTGGGAGCATATTATGTAATAGCCAGTGCAGAAGCAAGTAGTAATCTAGCTCGTTATTCTGGTGTACATTATGGTATGTAAAATCTCAATATTGAAAAAGTGTACCCCAATGATTCTTCACCAAGAGAAATAATTAAAGTGAACCATTAGGTCTTAATATTTGAATGATTTTTTGAAATCATCTAGGATATCGTGATTCGATAGATCAAATTGATTCTAGTAACACTTCGATTGAATCTTGCAATCAATCTGAAAAAATGTTTGTTGAAAGTCGTTCAAATGGATTTGGCGAAGAAGTAAAAAGAAGAATTTTACTTGGTACTTATGCTCTTTCAGCCAGGTAAGTAACGTTCAATCCAAATAACCTCAAAGAGCAATTCCTCAAAGAACAATTTCTTGATGATATTTTTGTAAAATTCAATAATGTGATGTTTTTAAACAGTGGCATGGAGAATTACTTTTTAAAAGCTCAAAGAATAAGAAACAAGATTTGTGAAGAATTTGATTCAGTGTTTAGGAAGAACAATCAAGAAGATGCTATTGAATCAAATTCCGAAAAAGTTGATATCTTATTAACTCCTCCAAGCTTATCAATCGCACCGGAACTAAACTTGGAAAAAAGTAATTCGAATGAAGAAGGAGAGGAGATTAGGAAAAGTTGGGGACAAGATCAATTATTAGTGCCTGCTAGTCTTGCTGGATTACCATCACTTGTGATACCTTTAGAGAAGATTGAAGTTCAAGAAGATAAAGGTAAGAAATGGCCAGTGGGAGTTCAATTGATTGGACCTTGGGGTAGTGAGATTAGTTTGTTTAGGGTTGGAAAAGTTATTGAAGAAGAGAGGGAAATGAGTAGTTTGGATAGCCAAGAATGAATGAAAGGAACATGAAGAGTGGAACAACAGTTAAGATTGTAAGGATTGATGATGATCATGCTTTTGAAAGATTACCGATTCGTCTTGTTGGGTTTAAACGTATGATTTTTTGAAATGTTACCAAAAAAACAATATCTTGGTTGAATTATAAAGAATTTCAATTTAGACTGATAATAAGCATTAATTTCAAAGAGTTATCTTGTGCATTTGATTCAAGGTTATGAGTTATAAAGGCAACATGAAATGGAGTTTGGAATGAACCTTTGAATTGGTTTGAACAACGGGTAAATTATTGAATTGGTGTGTCTACGTGTCAAGCGTTATATATTTTGGTGATGTGTAGAGGAATTGTGAAGACCTTTAGGACTATATACACTTTTGTCTTTACAAAGCTGGGACCAGATATCCCGTTCACCATTCCAATTGGTGAGCACTTACTTGCATTACAACACCAGCATATTTCTTCATCGCAAATGTGTTTCAAAGTACATCAAGAGGCACCGTGGCCCGAAGCGTATATGAAGGTTCCTCTAGATCGCAAGGTCTTGCTGAGCAGTGACTGTGATCGAGTGCTAGATAGTTGAATGATGGACTTAACTAGATTATTGCTTCTGGTACATGATCGCCAAGTTCGCCTGAAGCTACACTTGGGCCGTGGCTGCGCCTACAAAAACCCGTCGAGCTTTTGGAGTTGCTCAGCCGTACTGGCCGATGACAACAAGGTTGAAAACTAGGCAATGCGGATTCCTACGAGAAAAGGCAGAGTCATTAAAACCACCGCAGCCATGGCCAAATGATGATGTTTTGTTAGAAGAGTTAAGGTATAAAATCAAAGGTATTCCTCACCTTTTTTCTAAATTCATCCGTTCCAATCACCAGTAAATATCTCCCCCATCACCCAAGTTTCTTCTTCTGCTTACAATCATCTTTGTTTAAATCAATTCATCCGTACTTTTGTTTATACTTCGTGCATACATTTATCAATTATCACTTTGTACTATTTTCGTTGAGCTAGCTTTACCCTATAATCAAATATATCCCTTTCAACACATCAATATGCATATCAACTACGGTTTTGTTGCTACTTCTATGGCCCTTTTGTTTGTCCTTGATATTACCAACACCAACTCGGTCTCTGCAGCGCCTGGAGCCGATTTGACTCGCTTGATCAGGTAAGTTTCCATCCTCACCTCAAGTTTAGACGTCAGTGTCTAATCCATTGTTTTGTGTACCTAGAATCATCCGTCGTCGATCTTTGGATGCTGGGTCTACCAGTGCCAATGAAGAATCTTCTCAGGGTGAACCAACTGGAATAAGGCAAGTATTCTCAATCTTTTCTCACTTCAAATTGGAAAACAAACTAACTTGAGCTCAATTAATTGATTGATTAGTCCTACTCGTCAATCGGGCGTTCCTCAATTAGGACTCTCTTCTGCTATGATGCAACGAGTCTCAGCTGGTCTTGTCAGCTCAATTGCCAAGTTTTCAGCTGATATGCAGGCAGGAGTCGAATTTCCAACTCAAGCAGAAATGACAAAAGCAGTCGATGAAGCACTTGAAAATTCAGATGACAGATATTTTTTCAAAGTCGCCCAAGCTATCAAGAACTCAATTGACGCTCTTGCTGATCGTAAACTTGCTGAAGGTGAAACCGGTGAGAGTCGGTAAGTCATCATTTCGTGTTTCAAAATCTCGTTGATCATTCTTCTAATAATTCTCTTAATCTTACTTCAGCGTGTCAAAGGCTCCTAAATCCGACTTGAACAAGCTATCTTTTCCAAGATCTTCCGAACAAATTGCAACTGCCTTATTAGAGACTATTCACATGTTCTGTGAACAAAGAGCTGCGGGTGGTCGATTACCAAATGCATCTGAAGTGAATCGAGCATTAACTCCAGCTTTACAAGACATTGACTTTGTCAATTTTAACAAAGTGAATGTTAAGAAAGGTGCAGAGGCTGTCAAGTTTGGTTTAGATCATATGAGTGGTCCTAATAAAGTATCTGAAGTTCAAGCACGTGGGGTTTCAACTGTTTCTATTCCTACTATGACTAGTCCTATTTCGGGTCAGAAACCAGCTGAATGATAAGCTTGATTTGATTTTTGTATTTATTCAATCTGTTTGATCTCACAGTTGATTATTTACTAATTGAGGGCAGGTACCACTCACTTTTGTGCAAAGTTGATATATTTCTTTCTCACTTGTCATTATATTTTAATCTTTTCACTTGTATCCAATAAAGAACCAAGTGTACTTTTATGTCATCTTTGTGTTGATAAGAACTTTGGAAGAAACTAAGTTTCTTACTTTCAATGAGAAAAATTATTCTTGTTATTTGAAAGTATAATCCTTTTTCTTTCCATTGGCGAGCAAAAAAATCCAACCCGCCAGATTCTCACTTCTTATAAACCAGCAAACACAATTGAGAACAATTATAAGTATCACCAATCTAATTAAGGATGGGGTGTAAGACTCATGTTGAGGGAATCGTGTGCCACATCGTCCTAAGCACACATTGTAAAATAACTTTAACCAAACATGATGGCGAGAATTTGAAAGATGTATGTACCTCGAGGTTCAAATGATTCCATTCTAAAAGTTCAATTTTACTCCAGTTCACCTTTTAACTCCGTAGTTTTGTTAAAGTTGAGCAAGAATTCCAGACCTAATCAAGACTTACCATTGATTTCTAATTTCCAAAAAAAAAAACCCTTATATACACGAGTTTTTCATTTCTTTCACAAAAAATTTCAAAAACTTATCACAAGATTTTAGGATTATTGAAGATTTTCCAAAATCAACAAGTTCCATTTTATCTCTTATCAACTTTACTGAACCAAATTTTATTCTGAACAACAAGAAAAAAACTTCATCTCAATTATCGTCACCATGTCAATATGTATGTCTCACTCTCTACCCTTTGTCTAACTAGTAGCTACCAAACAAAACCATCTGCCGTAGACGGTGACCCCACTGCCAGTTTACATCCTGAACTCACTCAATTATATATCTCTTTAATTTCAAACAAGTTCATCCAGAAAATTAAATCCTGAATATCACATTTTTGATATTCTCAAAAATTCACATACACTTCCATTGATCAATTCTCTTCTACCCTCAAAAATATAAACCCAAAAAACCAAAATCAAAACGAGCAAACCTTATCCAATCCCATCAAAAATCCAATCAAATTAATTAATTATATTAAAAAATTATGTTTTTTTTAAAAGAAAACAACATATAATTTATATTTATAATGAAATGCGATAAAGATAGAAAACAAAAGAAACTTGAAATTATTTTTAAACACACAAATATACCAATCAGAAAAGCAACCAAACTTTTTTTTTTCTTTCTCTCAACCAAAAACCCCCATCAAAAATTCATTAATTGAAAGAAAAAAAAACATCAAAAAATAATCATAAAAAAACGAATAAAAAAAAATCAATAAAATTAACTGGGATACTAAATTATTTGGGTGAGATTTTCTTCTTCTTTCTTAATTTCTAATCACTTTATTGTCCATCTCTAATCTTCATTCAAGCCTTTCTTTTTCTTTTTCTTTAACAATACTGAGGTCTACTAACCCTATGATAATCTAACCAAAAAAAAACACCATCACATCCATCAAACCAAATCAACCAATTGAACTTAATGAACTACATTTGATATGAATTGTGAAAGGAAAAAAATCACTCACCTAACATCATCACTGCTCCACTAGTAGGATAAACCAATTCAGTTGAAACTTCTAATTCTTCTAACCTATCTAACCTACCTTGAATAAACTCATTTAATCTATAATGCATGGTATCTAACCTAGACCTTAATCCACCATACCTAAGTTCTAAAACTTCCCAACCAAATGGCTAAAGAAAAGGAAAAAAACCCACCCACCCCCACGACAGGAAAAAAACCCAAAATTCATTCAACTTTTTTTTTCTCAAACCAAAAGATCATAATCAAAAGTGAATGACAAACCTTATACATAGACATCCAAAGTTCTCGATGATAAATCCACATAACCTTAACCAAACCAATCAATCTACTCAACCTACTCATCGAATCATATCCAGCTAAAGCCATTAATTCTTCTACATCTAATCTTCCATAAGCCTGAACTAATCGATCTCTCAAATGACATTTCAAACTTAACACTTCTGCAATCAGTTTAGGTAATTTCAATCTTTGATTTAATGGATACTCAATCTTTTCTTGATGAGTAGAATTCGTAATCGCTCTTGATAAACTTTTCGATAATTCATTATAATGTGTTTCAAGATCATGTCCTGCATATTGTGGTGATAAAATCGAATAAAATGGTTCTATTTTTCCGTTCGGTTCCGTTCGTTGGTTCATCGTTTCCAAAAATCGTTTTTCATAATTCAAACAGACAAAAAAAAATTAACACCAAACCCCACATCAGTCTATTTTTTTGTTCAACTTGTTTCTTTCATCTTACTATACCTAATCTCCTACACTTCTTTTCAATTTCCGCTCACCCTCCCAAATTAACCATTTACTAAGATTAGGTGTAAACCTCCTACAGGATTCAAAAACACCCAAAAAAACCACCAACCTCAAAATCAGTTTTGTATTTGTTTGGAAAAAAGAAAAACACTTCATAAAAACCAATTCATCTTGATTGTTCTGATTGTTTTGATTGATTTGATTTTTTGCAAAACTTACGCTTTATCATCAATCAATTGATGTTCAGGTTGTAAATCATCTAATTTAGAAGCCATCAAGAAATCATCAAACGAACCACCACAAATCCCATCAAATTTAACTTTCAAAAACTCCAAATCCACTTCTAAATCCAATGTGAATCCATGTTCCGAAAAATAAAGTAAACCAGGTAAAGCCGACCAACTAATTAGGTTTCTAATCTCAGTTCTTCTTTTCCCTCACCAAGGAATAGAAAGAGATAGAGAGACAGAAGAAGTTACATACATATCACATTCGTTTCCTTCATCTCCCCATATTGTGGTCATTGCAATCTTCACATTCAAACTTGGATCTTTAATAGCTTTCATACTAGCACCAATCGTTTCAATCGTAAATGGTAAAGCAGTCCAAAACCTAGACCCTAACAGAAAGCATAAAACTTAATTTAACACAAGTTGGATAATCAAAGTAAAAACAAAAAAGATATAGATTTATAGGTATACTAACAAGTCCAAATCCCACTTGCCATTGCAGGCGTTTTGAAATTCAATTGACGATGTTGATGAATCTTATTAACATAAGGTCCAGGAGTAGTATGATAATAATCCTTTTGAGCACCAAAGAAAACATATCAAGTTGAATTTTGAACGAACAACATGAAAGTCAAACCCAGAAGAAAAAGATTTGATAAATCACTAACCCAATAAACCAAATCGATTTCAGCCGGAATAGATTGAACCAATTCATTTGAAATCAAATGATTCGAATCATAATAAGCACCTAATGAATTATTTTTAGCTTCTAAACAAAACAACACTATAGTCGATACGAATCCACCAAAAGTTAGTCAAGAATTCTGATGTTGTACACAGGAAACTAAAGGGGATATACTCAACTATCAGACCAAATCATCGGTTTTAATTCATGTTTTTTACATATTTCATTCACTCTTCTTAAATGATTCGTAAACTTGATCAATCCAACCAAAATGACTCAGTATAATCCAACTTGAATTCTACTTAAAGGAATCGAGCAACACAACCTACCACAACAGTACTATCATGATGACCAAACAATTGACGATACCTACCTTCACTAACCCCATGAGCTTCATCCATTCCAATATGAATTTTCTTACTTTTCAAAGGACTTGTAATCGAAACAATCATCTTCATAGAAAAAAACACCCACACGCACCCCATATTAGAGTTAGATTTCAAGATGAATTGAATTCAAGTGATCTTGGATTTTGGATTTACCTTTTCAATAAATTGATAAACTTCTTCACTTCCAACTAATAAGACTTCATGTGTATCTCTCATTCCTCCATACCTTGGCCATTGTAACATTTGACCTAAATGACCTAAAGTTTGAACTAAAAAACACACACACAAATCATTTTAGAAAATTGGATTTCTTCCTTTTGGGGGAGTATTTTGTTTGGTTAATGAAGAAAGAAAAAAACACTTACTACAAGGAATCACTTCTATTCCACTTTTTATTGAATTTTCCATTCAGAATTTCACGTCCCCCACCCCAAGAAAGAACAAAAGAAAGAAAAAAAGAAACATTCGAATCAGTTTTGGTTTTCTTTTGTTTTGAAATCTTCCAAAAGGATTCATGAAAAAAAAAGTAAAATTCAGGGAAGACAGAATCACATACAGTGAATCAGCATAATGATCGATTTCTTTTAATTCATCAAACTTATAAGGACCTCTAAAATACCCAAAAAACGGTTCATTTTCAATCTATTCCCTCCCAAAGAAAGAAGACCCCAACCCGCCCTCAAAACCAATCAGTCTAATTGAAATTCTCAAGAAAACAACCCAGAAAGAGATCCAAACTGACCTGATAAGTATCTTCAGTATAAAGTTGTAACATATTCAAACCCATCAAGGCCATAAACCTTAACAACTCTTGAATCCTAATCAATTTAAGTACACCATTTCTAGAACAATCAATCATAAGTCCTAAACAATCAAATCTAGAAAGTTGATGATAATCATTTAATTTCATCAAGATCTTATCATGTTCTTTGATACGAGTTAAAGTTAATAAATGTCCAATCGATCTAAAGGCTTCGGATTTTCGTTTGTAAGTGATGGTGATTGAGAAATGTGGAATGACTTGGTTTTGGTTAATCGAACTTATATAATCCGTTAAATGATTTGATGACGTATTTGAAAACTCATGAAAACTTGGATTTGAGGTTTGGATCTTGAATTGGTTTTCTAAAAGGTTTGAATCAAATTTGAATCTAATTCATCAAACCAAAACCAAACCAAAAACGTATGATTTGTTTTAGTATCTATCTGATTTTCCATCATTAAAAAGAAAGATATACTGAACTTGATAAACCACCAATATTCTTGATCTAAATCATTTCGGATTTCTTCTTCAAAAGAAGGTAAAAAAGCTTTAGATTCAATCGTTCTAGTTGTATTGATTTGATGATTATAATCTTTTATTGATTGGTCATGGTTTTGATGAATGAAATTAAGATTAGGTCTGATTGAGTTTGTAGAGAATTGGTTTAATCCGAAATGAAGTTCAGGTTCGATTTGGTTTGATAAGAGGATCAATCGAATCGATGATGGTGATGGTGAATGGTTGTTTGAGTCCATTGAAGAGTCCATGAATGGTTTTTTGGTTTCAAGTGAATGAATGAATGGTTTAGTTAGTTAGTTTGACTGTTTACCATTTGTTGTAATTTGAAAACTTGAATCGATCGATCAATCAATCTCTTCCATCGATCAAATCAAAATCAAATCAAATATCAAAACTACATACAAACCATTCATTTTAACCTGTGTCTCATACCACACATATATCTTCATTTCATCAGCTCCATCCTATGAAACTTTGTAACACTGGAGTGGTAGCTCAAGGAGAATGCTAGTAACACTTATGCAGAGGCATGCACAGGGATGAGACAAGGATGTTGAGCCAGTCTGAGCAGTCTGAGCCTTCATCACATTTTCTGAAACAGAACAAGTTGAATTTATTTTTTGGTAATTGTAGACTTGCAAGTCAAGTCTCTTTTATGCAAAACTTCTGTTGTATAAAAAAAAATTGAACCAATTGTCAAAGGATTCTTGAATTTCAATTGCAAGAAAAGTTCAAGAAAATGATTAACTTCAAACATAGATAAGGAAACTGATAAAAAATGTTTTTAAATTCAAACCAACCTCTTTGAACAAAATCTCAAGATGTAAATGCCTACTAGGATAAATAATCTTTCAACAATAAACAACACCCTACCTGACCCCAAAGTGCCTATACAGGTATCGTCAAAAGAGTGATGAAGTAGAAGATGAGTAGAAAAAAGATAGAAATCAATAGGGGGGTTCAACATCATTGAGACTAATCTTCCTCCTTCCTTTAGACAACTGCCAAAGTTGCTCAAAGGAGGATATGTACTTGTAAGTGACACATCAGTTGATACATGCTGCAAGTGTTAAGAACATGGAATCATTTGAACAAGGAGGAAATCTTGTGATTCCTGGGCAAAAAAGTACTGTACCTTGTGCGCAAGAACAAGGCAAACAGCTTTTCTCTTTGGTAGAGAAACATGCAGAAAGCTTGCAAGTCCTGTCGTTGTCGCACAAGGAAATACGACTTACATACATATATTGACATTCAGGCAGTTCGAATCTGTGATTCGTGGACGCGTGAGTTCAAACGCGTGAAGCATCGTGTGTGATTTTGTATAAGTTGACCTGGGCTCGATCGATATTTATGGCGTTCAAACATGTGCAAGAAATTTGCAAAACCGATGAAATCTTGCACGGATCTTGCTTAATTAATTTTTTCACAACCCCCTGCTGTATGTATCTTATGTATCTCATCAAGGGCAAACTGAGTCCTCGAAGCGGGGAAGCCTAGGTTCACACATAACTTTCTTAAGTCTGCAAGTTTTGTGGAAGTTCTATGCAAGATGTTTAAAAGAACTTGCACAGAACTTTCTCGCAACTTGCAAATTTCTTGCGCATGTTTGAACGCCATAATTGTGGGATGCATTGCTATTTATATATCTTGAAAACACTTTAAAAACCTGATGTCTCTTTCGATTCACCTTCCTGAACTCAAGACCTTTCCGTTCAAAAATTGAACCTCACATCTTTCCAATCCTTTTTACTTTGAAGTTTGCTACATATTCAACCTCGAATAATTTCCAGATTTGTATTGTTTTGTCATTATGAAATGGTTCATCTTTCTTGGATTGGTGTTACAAGTCTTATTTGTAATGGGTTATCCTGAATCCAATCTTCGCTTAGAAGGACGTGACTCGAGTGGTCTGGAATCGATACACCCAAAGGAACTTTCCAAGCGCTCGACAGCGCCAAGCAACCCGGTAGTCTGTCCTGGTCAAGAGGGGAAGCCATTCGTTTACGATCTAAAAGTTTTTGGAAAGTTAGTCAAATTCCCTCCTTCTGGTTTTCCAAGAGATTCTCTTCGCTTCACCGATCGTATTAACTGACCAAGCTTTATTCCTGGCAACTTGATTAGAATGGTCACTGCTCTGATCTCGCGCCCAGCCTCATGTGTTTACTTCTCAAACCTGGGTGTGAGTATGACATCTGATGAGCCAACTGAGAAGCCAGAACGTATTGAATTGACTGGCTGATTGACTCATCTCACACAGATGTACGTCGAAACATTGGAGGGAGAACCGGCCATGTTTCATGAGTGAGTGCTCAATGACTCGAGGTCATCTTGATTATTCGAGGTCCATATGAACACATGATTTCTTCTGTCAGCTCCTCACCCTCAATGGTTAGAAATTACTATGGCGCTTTGATCAGCGACAATTGTCAGGTTACCAGGCCTGTTAAGCTTGTAAGTCTTGCATGTACTTCTCTCTACTGCATATCAAAATTGAACTCAAAATTCCTTGAAAACGATACCGGTTTATAGAAAAGCAACCCTCCACCGAGCACGGATGACCATTTGGTCATCATGATAATCTTTTATGATACTTATTCGGATTCCAAGCAAGTTATGACGTGCGACAAAGCGACGGAGGATGACATGCGTTCCGTGTGACCAATGAATGCCATTCTACACTGTTAACGTTCAGACCTACAGCGTTGTGATGACTGTTGTCAGTAGCAAATGTGTTCAATATGTGAGGCAAATGCAATGTGACTAGAACTCAGGCGGGCTTGCCCGCCTCTAAACTTAACGAGTAGAGTGTTGATTCTTATGGTCTAAATGTCTGGAGGCTTGAGTCATAATGAGGAAAACAACAACTTAAAATAGGATAAATGTTTGGAATATATGCTCCATGCTCAACTAATCACATTATTTTGTGTCAAGCCAAAAACCATGTAGCAACTATCAAAGGCTCAATACGTTCCAAATGAGATTTAAAGGTTGACAATATACTCATTCCACATGGAGATCAATTGACCTATACAAAATGGTTTACATCAACTATATTTTTATCAAAGCAAAAGCTCCACAAAACACAGACACAGATAGTTTACAACTCTAATAGAAAGGAAACCCAATGGATGATGAAAAGTCAAATGACTGCTCATTCGAATCACTCAAAGGTATTCAAATACATTATTAGAATTGAAGGGAAAGAAGGGAAAAGAACTTGAGCTTTATAACCCATACCATTTTCTGAAAAGAATCAAACCACACACAAACAATTAGTATAACACACTCCTGTTAAAGAAGAGTATACAGACAAATAAAATTCTTTTTACAATTGAAAAGAAAATTAACTGAGTAAAAAGTCTGAATGCATTATCTAAAGCTTCACCAAGTTCTGAAAGACATTCTCTAAATAATTCAAAGTTGCATTCATAATAATTGGATTTCAATTCCAAATTGATTTTTGATTTTTTCTCTTTGTTATTGTCAAACAAAGAACCAAATCTTTTGTTTCCTCTCTACAGCTTGGTATTGGGGTATGTGACACTGTAACTCACTGCTTGTGTGAGGAGTGCGCGTCTGTTAGGCGTACTCTTCACTAAAAATGTGTTGATAAAGGTAACACTGCCAGCATTAAAGAGGTTCCCAGATGGGAATATGGGTTGTAGGAATCAGACAGCCTTTGTGACTACATATATCACAATGGCGGTCTGATCCCTACGACCCATATTCCCATCTGGGAACCTCTTTAATGCTGGCAGTGTAAAGTGTGGTCTTCACGTGGTACACCCAACAATGAAGAGCTAGTACGCTCTAACCTTGTGAGACTGCAAGGGGCAGGCTTTATACTTTGGCAAGCCAAAGATCCTGAAGGCTACTTTAGAATCCGTGTAAGGGAGGAAGCTTTGCTACTTTACGGTTTATTTCTAGAGGATATGATGGCCCAAGGCTTGTAGAAATCAATACCAGTGTGCTCAGCAATAGAACCTGTAATGCTCAAGTTTGGTCTTTAGACTTACACAACTAATCATGTACTCAAGGATCCCCTTAATGGGATTTCAAGTATAATGTGATTCTGATGTTGTGATGTGTTAAAAGATGGGTGATGAATCAAGGGAACAAGTCTGGCTCGCAGCGCTACCCAGCGCTGCTAACTGACTTTTGAGCAGCGTAGCTCGCATTGAGCCCGGCCAAAGTCAGGGGCGTTCAGCAAGGCGTACTTTTTTTGGGGGGACAAAATAGCAGTGAAAAGCGCACTTTTTTGACGCAGCGCTTCCCAGCGCTGCAGGCTTAAAATTAGCGCAAGACAAAAGATTGCGCATAAGGTGTTGGGATGTAAAGATTGTAGAGAAAATGTATATAAAGGGCTTAAAAGAGTGTATAGAAAGTAAAAATTATAAAAAAGAAAACAAAGAAAATGTGTATAGAAAGTAAAAATTATAAAAATGAAAACAATAGCATTAAAAAATGGTGAAAAACAATCAAGAATAAGTTTTTTGGGTCTTTTTTGTGAGAAATTTCTTTGCATATTCAATAACCTTGCCCACTTCAGCAAAGTCCCCCATCAAAGGTACCCCTTCCAGCATCCAAATAGTCCCACACACTAACATCTCTACGATACAAGTATTCAATCCACCTTCTTCATCGCTACAGATTTGTCCGGCAACAGAGAAAGATCATTTGGGGGGACTCAAAGCTGCAGGTGTTGCGAGATAGTTCTTTGCTAATACCAATAGCACTGTGTATTTTCCTTCATGAGCCTGGGATTATCATGCCAAAGAGATAGGTGATCAGTAATGAGATTCACTTATATAAAAAGAAAAGATTGATATAAAAAGAAAGAATTGATATTGATATTCACTCTCCACCAATCTAACACGGTTTGTGGATTATTTTGGTCGGATGATTTCATTGGATCTATCCCTTGGAGATATCTGTCAAGCTTGTTAAGATGGCTTTCTGATGAGACCTCATTGTAAAAATAAAGATAACCCGGTTCAAAAATGCTAGGACATGATTGGACTAATGGAGGTGTGGTTGAGGGGTCCGCTTGATCTTGTTCTTGAAGAGCAGCTGATTGACGTTCAGACGTGAAGGCCTCATGAAGTAAGGCTTTGGCCCGGTCAAGTTTGGAAGAACCTTCTCGATGGTACATTCAATGATATAAGTCAATCAACAATTATCAAATAGCCGATGCAAAAGAGATGAAAAGAAAGATAGGTTACCTTTGTAGTGATTCCAGGTATCGATACCATATGTCTGTGCGTGGAGAGACAAGGGTGTCTCCCACCAGCACCAGAACTGGACACCAAATCGATTTGCGGTCTTTGAATAAAAAGTGGAATAGGAGATTCAATATGGATGGCTTGAGGTAATATTGGACTGGAGGCTGATCAAATCTGAAAGGTGCCATTGGAAACATGGCTGAGGTTTGTAACTTCAATCAAAGATCAAAGGAGGTAGTGGCGGAAAGCGTGGACAGGTCAAAGGGTTTAGTGGCGGAAAGCGTGGCGGTAACATTCCCGGGGCCAAAGTATCAGCGCACAGCATAGCTACTTGGACCCTGCGGGTCCCGGGTAAAGAGGCAATAGCGGCGGGCACAGCGCTGCGAGCCAGACTTGAAGGGTAGAAGGGGGGTTTATATATTCACAGGTCAAGCGCCAACTTGTGGTTAGCGTGTGATTCTTGTCTCACTTGTGGTTGACACTTGGTTTAGGTTTGTTACATATTTAATACATTATGTACATGTGTTTATGTGGCTCTCGACACTGAGCCTTGAGATGTACTTATGGATTTATACACTAATATAATATTACATGTGTTACTGTTAGCCCATGGTCGTGAAATCAGGGCTCAGGGCTGACAGCTTGCTTTGATCATTCCTGGTTTTTGGTTCATTTCCTGAAGTACCATTTATGTTTCCTTTTCCTCTGGCTTGCCAGCTTCCTGGTGACCCCTCCTTGCCACCTCTGCCGGGTGCAAAGACTTGGGATGACTTGTTCTTTTATCCCGAGGTCCAGAATCCGCCTTTTTTTTCTTGCATTAAAGTTTGGAATCCAGTTGCTTCCTTGGTAACAGGTTGTTTGGCATTTTCTGGGCCCTGCTCTGTTCCCAAAAGGACAGGAGTTTGTTTACCCCAATGGTCAGCATGTTGTTTCTTCCATTCTTGCCTAACGGGGCAAAAAAAACTTTTTAAACTTCACTTGATGTCCCTGTAATATCCCTCAACTAGTTACTTTACAAGAAGTCAGTATGACACTTAAACACCTAAAGTCTTAAGACTTAGACATCCATGTACTTCCTTCCACAACGCTACATTGCTCTGACTCCTTAAGGATCTTTGAATGATCTTTGTCAATGTCTCCTTTGCAGTCAGGTACATCTATATTATCATTTTCCTTTCCTTTTCATCCTTAAGGATCTGATCTTTGTCAATGTCTCCTTTGGAGTCAGTTTGTAATCAATATATACTTCTGTTCTAGAATTTAGAAACCTTCCACCAGTTCTTGTAGTGGTGCCCTTCTCTACGCGCCTTAGAAGATAAACCTTATCTTCCACCCCTTTCCTTAGTGAGGACAGTTTAAGTCCTTACAGTCCCATTGTTGAACGCAAAGAATCTCTTGGCTTCAGACTTTGTCTGGCCGGTCACCGGATCAATTGTCTCTTTCCCACCGCCGGCTACGTACAGGTTCTTGGCAAACTTCCGCTCTCCGTTATTCTTGATGTCTTCTTTTGCTTCTTGTAAGATATCTTTGTGAAGATATCCTGCATCAATCATCACATGTCATCCTTTGCTTTTCTTTACAACCATCACAACTAGTCTGACTTTCATACAGTATCTGAGTGCAATCATCCAGCACTTCTTTGACCTCTCAATGTGTACTACATTTTCTTTCTGCCTTCTGAACATGTTTTCCGCCATTGGTTTGTTATATTCCGTCTCTAGGTAATTGATGAATAGATCCATCGTGTCTGTCCAGAAACCATAAGTCATCAGCAGTTCTTCAAGTTTTGGTGGTACTAGTCCTGAGAAGGTTGCTGAAGAGTCATCTTCTTGAACTTCTTTCAAGGTCTTTGTATTCTTTTTTCCAACTTGTCTGTGATCTCTTTCAATCCTGGCCTGATCAAAAACGGCCAATTTGATGTATGCGTTCAGAGTTTTCATCTTGTTGTCAAAGTATGGTGTTAGCGGTAGCAGAAGTGATCCTTCAATAGGCTTTCCTATCATGTAGGTTATTCCATCTTCTGTTTCTGTAGAAATGTGTTCTTCCAATCAGTTCAGGCTAATTAGGTTTGTTATCTCTTGTGCACTTCTTACCTGATAAGGTGTTGCTGTCTACCTTGTCTGCCTTTTTGACTTTCTCCTCTTGGTCTTTAGTTTTTCTCTTCTTCCCTTTTGCGACCTGCTTCACCAGTACGACTCCAGTTTTGCTCTTGCTTTTTCTTTTGCCACCTGTCACTAGGGACTTTGTTCTAGGACTTTTCACTGTTACCTCTGGTGAGAGCTCTCGCCTGTTTGCGGTTTCTGTCTCCTCCGGATTTCTAGCCCACTTCCTGGGTACGTTGTTCACAACATTGGTGGTTATGTGGTCCTGCTCTGCTTGGGTTGGATGGGCTCCTCCGTACATGCCATTCAACACTCTCAACATTTCTTCTGCCCTATCTGGGTTGCTGTAATAGTACTCATGCTCTGTTAGCTCCATCCACTTTGCCCTTTTGGCATCACCATCATCTATCTCCAATGGATCAAAACAAGGTTTGTTTCAGTTGTTTTGGTTCCTTCATCTTTTCCTTTTTTGGATGTTGATTCTACACTATTTTGGACTATTATTGTCCTTGTTGTTCTAGCATTACCATTCCATTTCCATCCTTTAGATGTTTTGGGTGCCTCAAAGGCTTTGGTTCCTTGGCAGGTGTTAACTTCTATGATAATTTCATATGTTTTATCCCTTTCTTTGTTCACAATATAGCTTGTGACATGCCTCGGTATTGAGTGACAAGACTGCCTTTCTTAGTTGATTGGGGGTGTATGCATGAATTGAAAAGAAAAAGTAGAAAACAGGGGGGGCTTTGGGGAAGCGTATATGTATCTTTTTCAGGGTTGGCAAAAATGTGGTCGGATACACCACAGGGTGAATTTTGACTGGGACCAAGGTATCCCCACAACAGCCCGTTGTGGAGAATGCGGTGACAGTAGGGTGATCAAGACCATGTGGCCCTCACCCAAGCTTGTCACCTATCCTACACGTTAGCGTAACATGAATTAGCGGGTGAGCTGATGTGTGTGAGCGCAACCTGTTAGCCATGTGCTCAGCAACTCAAGCAGCTTGGATGGCTTGAATTCTTAATTGATTTTGTACTTGTACACTTTTTATTTTCTGAGGGACAGTGACATCACTGGATCTCACTCTCAACTTTGTTTATCAACCAACCCACTGGCCAAATACCTTTTCTCAATTCTCTGACCACTCAACCACTTCCAATTTTTTTCTCCTCCCAACAATCTCCTCCCTTGAGCTTACTTTGCATCTGTTCAACAGTATGCAAGGGGTTGTTATTATTGTCTATTCACAATGGCACGAATTCAGGTAAATAATTCACATTTGCATCATCATTCATTCTCTTTTCAATCTCAATAACAAATGCTCATCAACTGTTTCTTCATAAATCCAATTCAATGGGCGATTATCCGATCTTCTTGCTCTCTCAATGCATTCTGCACCTCAACAAGTTACTGGGCTTTGAGATTAGCCAAGTCATTGGATGTGAAAATTCAGCACAATTACAATATACCAATTGGCTGAAGTTTATCCCAATTGACTCTCTTTTGGCCATTCAAGATGCCATCACCAATCTTTATCAGAAGGTCCTGTCCACCTTCTGAGTCTTACCTACAAAGCCTTAACAATCACGCCAAGTGTTGAAACTTTCAACTTTGTCACACTGACCCGGATGACTTTCTTGATCAACCAAACCGGGATCAAAGGTCTTACCTTGTGAAAGCATTCAGGCGGGTGGTGGATTGCATGTCACACAAAGACACTTGTGGTTGACAATGAGGATGATGTTGGACCTATCAATCCTAGTTGGCTTTGAAGGCTCTTTTTCTTTTGCTGTGCATCTTCTTGGGCCTTGTAGAAATTCTCTTCCTTGTTTATCTCTTTCCTCTCTTGATTTGTCTATGTTTCCATACATCAGTACATTGTTTAATGGTTTTCTATGTTGTGTCAGCTTCAGGTCTCACATTCAGTCATATCTACAACATTATTTCCTTTGATACAAGGATCCCCATCACCTTCAGATCTATTTTAGTTTATTTGATCGTTTCTCTCTCTATTTTCCAACTATGCTCTCCCAATCTTATCCTTCCTACTAGCTTGATATATGTATGTAGTATTTGAGGATATTTTCCAATTCAAATAGTAGATGAACTATACACACAATTCTGTCAGCAAAAAAACAGCCAAGCTCAATTTGAGCGGGCTGGCTATTAAGACAAAATAATGTGCAATGAGCACTGAGGGGAATCACTCAACCTGTCATTGGGTGATCAAGCTTGCACAATTGTCATGTCAGATAGCTCACCTTGTCACTGTGTGAGTCATTTCACCTGGTTATGATGTGCGTTGCTCACCTTGCTATGATAAAGGTCAGATTGGGTTAAGCTCACACTGGTTGGCATGTGTAACTCACGTCGGGTATGGCAATGTAGACAGCACATATTTCAATGGCAGAGCAAAATCTCATGTGCCACCAGCCCTGTGGTGTAGGTGGTGGTGTACAGGAGGTACAGAATTTAAAATGGAAAATAACTGTTCTTGTTCTGTCACTCACTGTGTTCTGTGTCAGCGCTTGACTCTCCTCTCTATCCTTCTGCATCCTTTCCTTTGTCTCCTCTCCTAGCCTCCTTTCCCGCTTGTCCACTGTGTCCACCAGAAAATTTCTTGACGTCAAGATTGTAATGTACTACAAAGGGCCCCCTTTGGAGTGGGTGACATTCTTGATGTCAAGAACCTCTCTGGAGGATGCAGTGGTCCCTCCTTTCCTCCTGGCTGTCCTGAGGACGTGCTTGCCTCCAGTTGCGCTTGGGCTTCTTGTTGTTGTTTGTCTTGACTTTGTCCGTTGCTCTGCTGCTCTGGTTGGGTATCGTTACTTGTACCTTCATCCTTGTTGGATTTTTTCTTGCTGTGTGTTTCTACTTTCAAAGTTGTTTTCTGTTTATTAACTATTTTGATTTTCGTTCCTGCTGCTACTACCATATTCTTCGCGGCTTCAATGTCTTTGGTGAATGACAACATTTTGAGATATATAAAAAACAAAATTGAAATGAGTTAAGTATATAAAAATGTTGAAAAGTAGAATTTCTGAGAGTGCAAAATTGTTTGAGCTGTAAATCTCTTCTCTGTTCTTTGGGCAGAGCTGTACATGAGCTATACCATCACCTCACGACTTAGACCTTGATTATGGACCTAAGCCTTAAGCTGTGCCTTCATTTATTCAAAGCTCTTTCATCAGCTCCATCCTACAAAACTTTGTAGTACATACTGGAGTGGAGTGATGGGTCAAGGACAATGCAAGTAAAACTTATGCGGAGACTTGCACATGTATGAGACAAGGATGTTGGGCAAGTCTGAGCCTTCATCACATTTTCTGAAAGAGGTCAAGTTAGTTTTCTTTCTTGGCAATTGTAGATTTTCAAAGTCTTGTTTATGCAAAACTTCTCTTGTTTAGAAAAACTTGAACCAGTAAAGGATTCTTTAACTTCCATAGGTTCTGTTAAAAAAACAGGAATGATCAGTTTCAAACATAGATAAGGAACCTTTGACAAAATGCATTTTTAAATTGAAAGCAACATCTTTGAACAAAATCCCAAGATGTAATGCCTACTAGGATAAATAATTTTTCCAACAATAAACAACACCCTATCTGACCCTAAACTGCCTATACAGGTATTTTCAAAAGAGTGATTAAGTAAAAGATGAGTGGAAAAAAAATTGAAATTGATAGGGGGGTTCAACACCATTGAGAATATTCTTCCTCCTTCCTTTGAACAAGTGCCAAAGTTGCTCAAAGGAGGGTACTTGTAAGTGACACATCAGTTGCTACATGAATCCATGTTACAAGTGTTAAGAAGATAGAATCATTTGGACTGGTTTAAAGGAGGAAACTTTTGTGATTCCTTGCGAAAAAAGTGTGTAGTAGTGGTCTTTAAAACTCGTGTTCGGTGTCCCAGAAGTGTCCAGAAGTGACATCCAGAACCTTCTGGGACACCCCCAAAATAAATTTGGGGTGTTTGGAATTTTCGAAAGTTTATCTACATAAGTAATAAATATGCACAGTTGTATGGATCTGCAACCAATCCATCTTGTATCCACCTAAGTCCCATTCAAATGGCCCATATGCCCTCATCCCACTCCCACTCCGATCTTTCCTGGACTCCTTCAAATTCATCGATCACAGGCCAGGCACCAATTGGAGCTTATTCATATGCCTTGGTCTCGCCGAGTCTCAATCCACATATCAACCCACATATCTCGCCAGCAATTGTCTCACCAGCAATCAATCCACATCTTTCTCAAGCTATCAACTCCCATCATATTTGGCCAATGATGTCTCCCACATCTTACCCATAGTCAATTCAATCTGCTCTTCAAGATTCACATCAAGAAACTTGAGAGTCTCCAGCAAGTCTTGATGAATCAACTTCTAAGCCTGGAAAAAGGACCCGAAAAAAAAAGAATCCAACGACAAGAACAACAACAAACCGCCATCTTCCCCTAGCCGTCCTCAAACCCAGTGGCGTACAGAGCTCAACAAGGACGGGAAGAGTCCCTTGTGGCTTGTGATTGAATGGCTGACTATGCCTGAAGGTGACGGGTTCTGTCTGGATTGGTGGAGGGGTCAAGGTGGAACAATTAAAAAGGCGAGAGTGGCCAAGGATATTGCAAATTACCTTGCTGTGAACGGTTTTCCAAATATACGCCCAACATCGGTTGAGCAGCAGGTTTGTGATTGGAGTATCTCTTTTGGTTACAAATGCTGATGAGTTTGGGTTTAGATCCGAGATCTTGAGAAGCACTTCCGGAACGCGCGGGATTTCCATAAGGACACTGGTCAAGGTGTGAAAAAGACACTAATGGAGGATGTGTTGGCTGAAAAAGAAGAAAACGGTTACGAATCGGATAGTGAGGCATGGAAGGAACTGCTGTCATCTGTCGAAGACAAGTTTGAGGGTGAGTTTTAGTTCCATGTGCATAGGTTCAGGTTGATGTGTACCGCTAATGCTGATTGACTGCGTTTAACGATTTGAACAGCGATGATTAAAAAGAAGTGCCTGTACTATGAAGAGATGGTTCCTGCCTTTGGACGGCGACAGGCAAACTCGCCAGATGATATACAAGAGTCTAACAATGTGATAGATTTAGATGATATCTTACCTAATCATAACAATAGTGAATCTTTAAATTATTCAGCAAAAGATCAAGTAGAAGGCATTGAGTCAGATCAATTCAAAGAAAATAATTATGATAATTTCAATCAATTACTTGAAGGTGTTCATGAGAGTCCTCGATTCGATAATTTAACTGACTGTGACAACAATCATTGTAGTGAGAGTCAAAAAACCAATCTTTTTCAAACATCTGGGTCTTCTAGTCAAGTAGTGAATAGTCAACAAGACACTGATTCCAATGTTCTTATCAAATCAAAGGGTTGTCAATCATCACCTTGTAAAAGCTCAATCGTGGATTCTAAAACTGCAGTCTCAAACAAATCACGTATGAATTCCGGCCCAGCTTCATCACTTTTAGCAAGTCATTTGCCTTCCCGGGAAGAACATGAGGCTGAGTGGGCATTTAAAATGAGTTACATGAAGGCTGAACAAGAGGCGAGAAAGTCTGAGGTATCATCTGCCAACGAACTGTCTGAAGCAATTACCAAATCTTTGAATCCCGAAATTGATGAAGACACTCGTTCTATCCAACAACTCAAAATGAAAAGGGAGGCGCTAGAATTACAGCAAGCTCAAATCGAATTCAATGAAAAAAACTTTGGAAGAGACAAAGAGCCTCAAGCGAAGTCGTGAGGCACTTGAACTGGATAAAATGGAGAGAGACTTAGAGAGTCTGTGAGCTACTAGCTTCTTTTAGGCTAGTAAATCACTAAGAAAAGGGTATAAACTCGTAGGGATTATGATCTACAGAGTTTATAAGCGGAAAAACAAGGTTCTGGCCCTATACTTGTAACAAACAAGTATAGACTGCAGTTAGAGGACCTTTAAAGAAAGGCTTTTCTAGGGATTTGAGTTAATGCGCACTGAATCTTCAGTGACTTCCCTTAACCAATTATCTTTCTGACTAGAAATAAAATGATTAAGAACACTAAATTCCTTTATAGTGTTTAGTACTTTACACTCTGACTAATAGAGGTACTACGAAGGTTTAAAGTTTCTTGGTCTGATCAAATCCCAATCAGATCAAGCAGCACTTAAGGATCCTACTTCCTTAATAGTTTGATTCCACGAATGGTAATCAACAACTATGACAATATTGTGTTCAAGAACAAACACAATAAACAAGATTGAGAACCACAAGATCAAGATAACAATCACAAATAAGATAGTAAAGTTCACTTTACGAAAAGCTTATAATCTAGTTGGTGATGAGGATTTATTGAATAATAAAAAGTGTTAAATTGTAATGTGATGATGTTTCTAAATTTCGCATATTCAGAGTTTTTATAGTCTGAAGTTTGAAGATCTTATGCGCACAATTTGTGGTTCCAAGGTTAGGTTTTTATTACATATAGGTATTAACCTTTTTACTTGGTTACATACATGTTACAGCTGTGAAATGTATGTAATCTTAGGACATGTAAAAGACGTGTACTTACACAGTCTTTTACATACCTTTTACATATGTTACATATGTTAATTCATATGTATTTTGACTCTTGAAACTGAGTCTGAGTTGTAATTATTGTTTTTTAAGGTTTTTCTTATTTTTACATGTCAGCCTTTGGTACTATGGTTCAGTACTCAGGGCTGACAGAGTCAGAAAAAGAAGGATCACATGGATGATATTTCCATGCAAGGTCGTCTTTACAAAGAGTATATGGACAACTTTCAGATGAGTTGGTCTGAAGCTAAAAAAACGGTGGACAAAATGATTGATAACAATTAAAAATATTAAATGAAGTATAATCATGTCCAACCTTTTTGGTTCAAGACAACTGAGCTTATCCATGACACCAACTTTTTTTTAAAACAAGTTATTTCAAACTTATCACTTTTTCCCTTATATTTCTCTACTTTTATACACTCATCTGAGCAAATAAAATGACTTATGTTATATTTTTCAATCTTGTCTTATTTACACACACGAGTTAAAAATATTAAAAACAACTTGTATTCAAACATCTCTTGTGTTCACAGAAGTTTAAAATTGTTTTAAAACACGTCATAACAATTAGGGCGGTTCAAGAAGGGCTTTTACAGCCCTTTTTTATATTTTACATCTTGTTTGGGGTCTGTAAATTTTAAGTATAATTTCAAGGTCGTGAACCACCTTTAGAGGTGGTTCACGGTTTGGCGATCTTGTAATCGGCCTTAAAATTTTTAAATTCTGTCCCTGAATTTCCAAAAGACAGGGACAATTGAGCCGAAAAAAAGAATTACTTCTATTCTTTCTTTTTTTGTTCCTGGATTCTGACGATTCTTGGTCAAGAAAGGACCTCGTTTTCTTGTCTTTTTTTTCTCAGTGGCTTCCTCTTTCATTAACAAAAATTCTGTACAAAAACACAAGAAAACAAAAAAGAAAACAAAGCCAAAAAAAGAACGGTTGGGACTGTGTTCCTGAATTTACAAAGCTGTAAAACATAAGTTTACAGCATTTGCCGCTTTGCGATCAAGCTTTTTAAGGATTGAGCAACCTTAAAAAGACTGATCGCGACTCGGCGACCACGTGGCTCGCGGTTCTCTTCTTGAACCGCCCTATTGTTTCTTGTGAAATTTATCTCTTTCTAGTGTTTATTCATTAAAATTGTGAGGTGATCACTACTCACTGTGCTTATTGATGGATTTTCATCTTATGTATGTGAAGTGAGACGACTGGCTCATTTCCTTTTTTCTCAAAAAAAAAGAAAGACACATTGGATTTCATAAAAATTTTGGTGAAATGAAAACAAAATACAACTTTATTTTAACCATGTGTGTATCCAGTGGATTTAAATTTGGAAGTACCCAAATTAATCCTATACGATTTACTTATTTTTTTTAAAAAGAACCAAAAAAACTAATACTTGTGAAAATCAGAAGCAACAATTGCTACCTACCTTGTAAATTTGCTTCCTAAGGGCAAGTGTTCAAACGAGAAAAAAAATCAAAAAAAGGTCTCATTACATCACAGAAAATATAAGAGTGAGGTAGATCACTTACTGACAACTGATCATTCGTGTCCCATTAGGCTACAAAAATTGCAAAAGACCAGTCTTCTTAATGACTCATTGTTATCTGCAAGGACTTCATCAACAACCCCGACGTTCTCTTCTGCATTTTGACGCTCCTCTTCTCGCTTGGCTGGGGTTGGGAGACCATATGTGAAAGCGCTGTGTTCGTTTTCATCCAATAAGAAGTTATGAAGGAGACAACATGTCATAAGCAGGGCATTTAAATGCTTCATAGATTGTTTATCTCGCAAGAGAAGCCGACATTCTTTCAGCATCTGGAATCTGGACTTGAGCATTCCGTTGACATGTTCAATGGCTGATTGTGCCTCACTGAGGACTTTGTTGAAGGCATTCTTGAGTCCAGGAAGTTTGCAGGCTGAATTTCTTTTGAAAACAGGCAAAGTGCACTTCGAAGCACTATAACCGGAATCTGCAATCAGATACTCACCCTCATTGAAGTAATCACCAGGGTGACACCAAATCTAATGAATCATATCATCAGTCCATGACAGGATGATATGATTTAAATGAACACTTACCAAGGATGTTCTGAGCACTCTTTGGTCATGGACACTTCCACACCAACCGTGGCGAGCAAACGTGATCCGATGCCGATGATTGCACACAAGCATTGAATTGACTCCGTAAAAGTACTTATGGTTCCAGTAATCCTCTTTGCAATTTACCGGGCCAAAAGCTAACGGGATAAGTGTTCCTTCTATAAACCCCACACAACCCTTCAGAACAGGGTGTTTTTGACAGAGCTTGTTTGAAATAAGTTTCTGCTCATTTTCGGATGGCCAGGAGAGGAATTGTGGTTGCAATTCAAGATAGCGGCTACACATCTCCAAGTATAGTTTTCTACACTTCCATCTGTTGTGGAAACGGAAAGATGTTAATGCCGAGATGATGTACTTGAAATATATATGAGCACCCACCTGAAACACCTAATAAGTTGCCTATGAGGGCCACTTGTCCGCCATTTCCTGACAACCCCAAGTTCGCTAGAGCAACCAGAAGTTGCAACTCAACCTGTGCTTGAGGATTACTTGAGGTGTTTTTGAACACTTGACTATCTTCGATGTAACCCAAAA
This sequence comes from Melampsora larici-populina 98AG31, assembly GCF_000204055.1. NCBI lineage: Eukaryota > Fungi > Basidiomycota > Pucciniomycetes > Pucciniales > Melampsoraceae > Melampsora > Melampsora laricis-populina. Next base: position 982,541 of record NW_006768776.1, read on the forward strand.
GCGTGATGAAGCTACCTTTTTTCATTTGCGCCTAATCACATCCTCAAATAGGATATTAAGAACACAGTTAGAAGCTAATACCAAAAAAACAAACTTGAGAAATGAGATAGCTTGCCACTTTTATGAACGTAACCTCAGGAGCATGCATCATTGCGACGAAGAGTTCTTGTGAATGATCACGTTCTCGGAGAGTTCTCAAAGCCAGGTATCGTCAATTCTCAATGCTTTCCAGTTCCGCCAACCAAACTTCCACTTCAGTCTTCTTCAAATCAAAGTCCATGAGGGGTTGAGTACTTCTACTCTTAAGTAAGAGAGACAAAGTCAAGCGCTGGATTGGTTGAAGACGAAGATTATCAGGTAATAAACAAGGCAGAAGGAGCAGGGTTGATAACAAAGATGAGCTTCTTGAGGAACAATTTGCTGGAGGTGTATAGTCGGTGGGGTAAGCTAGAAGGTGGCGTGATACCCCTTTCAGAGCTGGGAGTACTTGCCGTCGTGCTGAGACTCGCGGCATCTTGGTGGGGTGAGTAGAGTCTTTGGATTCCAGAGGGTGCGAGGTGTTCTCAAATATCCCCAGAGGTGTCCACAAGTGACACCCCAAATTTATTCTGGGGGTGTCCCAGAAGGTTCTGGATGTCACTTCTGGACACTTCTGGGACACTGAACACGAGTTTTGAAGACCACTAGTGTACATTTAGGGGACTAGAGACTATGCGGGCATGCCCGCACCAGTTCAATTGCCAACTTACTTGAAATATCTAATTATGCAGTGAATTGAGCAACCAAACCTCAAAATTCCACAAATCATGAAAATAAACCCACCCAGGGTGATTGTCACAACATCGAGTCACAGAAGTTGAATGATTTAGTGCCAGCACCCCTTGGAGGTGATCAAGAAGCTTGTCCAATATTTTATTATCACAGACAGGGAAATGCATGTTATCAATTGAATTTACACAACTTTGAACAAGCTCTCGTTTTTTTTGTAGTCATTAAATACAGTATGATTGGAGTAGTAAAAGCAGTCAGTAGCAGTGCCCACAAATTATCTGGTGGTTACACATTTGAATAATTGCAAACGATCAAGACATGAGCATCACGTAGAGGACAAGTAGAAGTGCTATTCGTGGATAACTGTAACCAAAGTATAACATTAGCTTCAATGGATAGATGAAACAGACACGTACAACTTTGTAGACGTCCATTCGACCGGAGACATGCAGGGTGCGAGCCTTGGCTTTGGTGGAAGAGGTAGAGTTGCTGGGGGAAATGATCCAGAAATAAAGGCAATGCAACAAGTAGATGTAAGGAGGTTAAAGTCGAGAGAAGAAAATTGAACAGATGTTAAGGTGGGCAACAAGAATATTGCCGGGGAAGATTAAGCAAAGAGAAGAGAAAGTCAGACGAAGAGGTAGGGAAAAGACAATAAACAAGATTGTAGATAGGCAGTTTGGTTGTTGATGCCGAAAACACAATAATGAAGTTGTCAGATAGGCAATTTGGTTGTCGATGAGGAAAATGAGAAGGAGTGGGGCGACTGAAGGTAGAAGAAAGGTTCATGTAGAAGGCTCTTATATAGGCCAGTTAGACCAAATTGTGTGGTAGGCTGAAAAGCTTGTTCATTGAATTGGCGACATTAGATTCAACAATGGGCAAAATTCGGGATTGAAAATGGAAAGCAACAGAACAAAAGGGTGAACGGGAAAGCACTGCTATGATCCATAACGAAGACACAACGCAAACCTATAAGAGCATCCATAAATAGGTAGGATCAAGAGACACAGTTCAATAGCAAATGAAAGGCCGAGGTTTCAAAGCAACACAACAAATAAGGCAGCAGGATCATGAAAAATGAACTCACAAACACATGCAAAAATTGACAGAAAAGGATAAAACTATGACCATTAAAAGAAAATATATCAAAGCATGAAAAGAATAGAAGCGGAGCGAAGTGAAGTGAAAGTGGTAACCATAAAACATATAAAAGCATTAAAAAAAGAGCCGGACCAAAGAGAACGGTACTTCATGCGAGTTGATTCCACGTATTTATATTTTAGATACAAAGTTAAAACTGGGATTTTTTGGATTTTACTAAAAGCAGCCCCCCCTTCAAAGGCTTGACCGCCCCCTTTTAGTCGGGGAAGAAGAATACAATATAAAAACGGCTGTCAGTTATTGATCCGTGTGAATGCAAAACTGAACATCAAGGGGGCGGTCTTGAATTCAGGTGAAATGGAAGCCAATCGTTAAAAGCATCGTTATCACCTCCTCCTGCTTTCATGGCTCAAGATCTGTTGTTGGACTTGGTGCTTGGTGATTCAAAAATCTCCTTCCCTGGCGTTGTTTACAATCACAAATTTCCTCTTGCCCCCCTTTCGCAGTGATTGATAAATATTTCTACTTCTTCCTTGTTCTTTCTTGTGATGATTGAACACATGCGCACGTAAAGAAAATCGATTGGTAATAACCGAAGCAAAGATTTGATTGATAATGATAAGATCCTTCATTAGATCAAGGTTATATGTTACACCTCACATTCAGACCAAAATGTATCATGGTTGATAAGTGATGATGAAACACAATTGGATATTTCATTGCTTCATCGTCATCATCATATAGAGAAAGTCGATCAGAAGAACATGCGTTATCAGGTGTTGCCTCTGCCATGCCAGAGACTGGAAGCAAGATAGTATCAATAGCATTCTGTAGCATCTCATCCAGTTTCCATTTCACCTGAATTCAAGACCGCCCCCTATGTGTTGTTTTGAATTCACACATATTCACACGCTTTTGTATTGTAAACGTCTTCCCCGACTAAAAGGGGGCGGTCAACCCTTCAGAGGGGGGGCTGCTTTTACAGTCGATTTCAGAAAGCTTGGAAACTTTTGCCCGCCAAACTTGGGCAAATTGGCGCGGAATTCTTTCCAAGCTTTGTGAAATTGACTGTAGTAAAATCCGATTTTTTCCCCAGTTTCCCAGTTTTTGTTTTTGGCTGTGTTTGGAACTTTCCCACGTTCTCCCAGTTTCCCAGTTTGCGTTTTTGGCTGTATTTGAGAAACTGGGAAACTGGGAAAAAACTCTCAGTTTTAACTTTGTATCCCTGTGCAAACACCTTTTCTCTTGGGTCCAGACCAAAATACCTTTGGTAGGGCAACATGCAGAGAGCTTACAGAATTTCTCCCTGCAAAATGAGCATTTCTCACGTTATGGAGTGTACGAGCTGACCCTCGAGAGGAAAAAGCAGGAAAAAACAAAAAAAGCAAAAGCTCAACCACATTTCTGTCGTTGTCGCACGAGGAAATATATATGTACGATTTATACTGACATTTGGAATTGGTGACTCGTGAACGCGTGAGCAATAGTCGTGTCAGAGGGTCAGTGTGTGACTTTGTATACATATTTAAGTTGACCTCGGCTTGAAAGATTTTGTGGGATGCATCATGCATTGCTATTTATATATCTTGAAAACACTTTAAAAACCTGATGTCTCTTTTGGTCCACCTTCCTTCCTTCGAACTCAACACCTTTCGGCTCCACCGCGGAACCCTGTATTGCTCCACTAGTAGTCAAATTGAAGGGGACAAGGAGAACGACTACTAGTGGAGTTCCCGTGTTAACAGCCGCGCTCAGAGACGACTTGTTAAACCCGACCTCAAACAAGTCATCCGGGGGAAAATTTTTGAAATTCACCACCGCAACTTAGCCAAATCCTGCTTAAGACCCCCTACAGGTCAGCACCGCATGTAACATCGGGTTTGTACCCGATAACTGCTCATATGGGCCTGTCACCAATCGGCCTAGCTGAGCTGCAAAGCCCTTTATCCTCCTCGATTGCCATCCATCTCACCACACATCCCTTCATCGCATTAACCACACTACAACCAACCATCCATGGTACGATCACGCAAGGCGAAGCGTGACTCTAATGTTCTCGCCGGAATTGGGACAAGACCCTCACGCAAAAGACAAGGAGATACCCCACCCCGAAAACCTCCTGTAATTCCTAAATCAATTTCCGACGCACTTGGCATTGGCCAAAGTGGTACGAATGACCAGCCAATTCCACAGCACCATTACGATGATTTTGATTTGTTCAATGATCCAGCAGCAGCCGAATTTATACCTCATCGTGACGAACCTGAAGCCAATCCTCCTTCGATTCCTATTCTTGGTACAAAATTCGCTCAAGAAAGCCGTGAGTACTGGAATGCGGAGGAACGGCGACTTGAAAAACTCAAATGGGCCGCCATAGAATCAGATATGACCGCAACCTACCTTGAATGTCAGCATTGTACAAAGAACTGGACTTCTCAAGCCTCTTACCTCGATATCAATATCATTTGTCAATGTACCAATACCAAACTTGTCAAACAAACGGTTGACCTCTATGCTCAATCAAAAGTTCATTTTCAAGCCAAAATCATATTCTGTTCATGTATGCCTAGACCAGTACGGCTCCTACACTACGGGTATATCGCGAGCTCACCTCAATTTCCAAAGACAGCATTCTCAATCCCACTCTTACAATTTCATCATCACCTGTGGAACGAGACTGTTGTAGCCAGCACAGGATTTGTCAATGCATTATTTAGATTTCTCAAATCACGAAGCGATAGAAGCAATACCAATATGAAACCCAAAAACACCAAATACGAGTCTCTTATTCACGATCGAGATCTGAGAAAGCAATTTACACAATCAGTTGATATGCATCAAGCTATAATTCTCTGCACTAAACGGATTTATAAGGAAGGCCTGAAGCTTTCCAACGCTCAGCTTTTGGCGGACCAATGTGCACGTTGTTTTGGTCCAGCCATCAATGAAACAAAGATCTCACCTCAAGAGCCAGATGTTATAATTGCCTTAGACGGTAATTTTCAACATCGTCACTATACCCGATCTAGCAAGGATAATCCAACAGAAGAAGAGTATCCTGATATTTTTATTAAGCCCTCGTGTATGAAGAAGAATGAAATTATACAGAATTTGACTGAAACTCAAGTCAAGGATATAAAGGTGAGTCTTCGATCAATTTCATCAAATTATACCAATTTATTAATTACTAATTTGACGCACATTCAGAGTGCGTGTGCTGACTCGCACACTGCAGCAAACGATGTTCGAAACTCTACCTCGTGGAAGAGAAGCGATGATACGGGCCTCTTTGGATGTACATGTCGACATGATGTACCCCTCAAATTAGCCAACATCTACCGAACTGGCGAAAAGTGAGTTACTTCGCTCAATTGTTTGTCAGTTGGGTTGATATTCATCTAATCTTTTGCTTCAAATAGGCTGTACTACCCGTTAAGCATCCTGGAGAATTTATTGACGGATTTGCCCGAAATCCAGGTTGGAGTTTTGTATGATATTGGGTGTCAATTGGAAGCACACATCAAAAAGGTAAGTTTGGCTATTCTATCGATTTTTACATAGATCGCTGATAGGTTTGTACATTCAGAGAGGTTTTCTTGAGAATCTCTGCCAAAGACTTAGTTTTGGCACATCTGTATTTCATGCCTATGTGCACAACTGGGCCTGTCAAGTGATGTACAATCCCCGATTCAACAACTTTTGGGGATTATCTGATGGTGAAGGACTTGAAAGGTTCTGGTCTTTCTTGTCCGCACTCGTGGCTATCAACCGTATCTCAACCCGTCTTCATCGACTACTCAACATCAACTGGAGGACCTGTTTTTATGTGGAGATCACATGTATGTCAACAGGTATGTAAGAATATGTTAAAACCCAAATGCTGATCAATAACTTACTTTCAATTTGATCCACCATAGCCAAATGGCTCTTACGCAGGCTACGGAATGCTCAAACAGTATCTTGTCAAGCTAGAACAGCTCTTACCAACTTATTGAGCAGACGAAGTTCCCTTTTTCCTACAATCCGATACACCCACGATTTTCTGCGTCAACAGTGGCTTGTTGAGCGCAATTCTCAACAGAAGAGGTGCCATATAAAAGAAGAACAAAAATTGGAACTAGGCCGATTATTATATTACGAGGAGATGGCTCAGAATGTGTGGTAAGTTCAATTAAAGCTCATCTGGTACTATAAACAACATAAAACTAATGAGAACAATTTCTCAAGGGATCAAGATGCGGAAGATGCTGAAGAAGCGATTCTTAGGTTACGAGAACATAATACTTACAAAAAGAAAATTGAAAAACAGTGTGCAAAGATTGGTTCCGAAGTGATTCTCAACAATCTGGAAGGTATGTTTTTTTGAATCTCACTCACTCAACCAAATTATCATTGACCTTGGATAGTATATCTTTAGCTCACGAACAAGACCAGATCTTGAAGATCTGGTTCACTAAACAAGAGGTCCGTGATCAGTTTCTGGCAATTTGCGAACAGAAACGTCCATTGGATATAAGCCGACGCGATGGGAGAAATTCAAGTATCGGTGAGTGATTTCTTGGCCTCAAATACCTCGGAAATCTCTTTTTAAAGATCAATATTCCTTCATCTATCTACAGGCTACAACGACAAGACACCTCTACTCAAGACACTTCGCGATCAGGCAGCTAAATTGAAAACAAAACTAGAAAATTATCAGAAGATGTTAAGTACATATTCAATCACATCTCCACATCGATCTCAACCAGAAAACATCACCTACCCTGAATTGTTAAAAATCGACTTTGATCACACATTCTGGAACGATGGCTTGTTCACCAACAGACGGGAACCTTGGGCAATCGATGGTGACACACAGTATGGGATGCAACAAATTGCCTACTTTGATCGGGCTAGTGAAGAAATTCGCCGAATCGGATGGGAAGTCAGGAGAGTAATGAGGTGGGCAATAGACTTGCACAACTCTCTCTATAGTTATTTGTTTCAACTTCAATCACAGAATAATGAGGTGGAACTTCGAATGGACCTTTGCTTGGTCCAACATCCAGCTCTAAGTTCACTCAGTGGACCAGGTAAGATTTCAGCGGCACAAGTGATCATCAATGAGAAGCTTGTACACGTTTTAAATTTGCAAGTGCTGTGGAATTCAAATCTGATCGAGGTGTTTCAAAGCACACCACCTCAAGATGGCGATGGTGATCTCAAAATCATTTGGTGTGATCAGGTTCGGAAAATAAAACATATGTATTCAAATCGTGCGATCGAATTGAACCCAGGTATTATCAGTAATTTGAACAATGATGCTAATCAGATGGAGATTCAAGATGCTGATGATGTACTACCGGATGAGCTAGGACCAGAGGTAGTTATAAATATTCATGATGACTTAGATGAAAGCAATGGAGAAATTCATTTGGAAGAGGAGGATGTTTATGAGGCGCTCAATGTTTTTTCTGATTTGTCTGTTACCTGAATGTTAAACTATACATGTGAAATTCGAGTTGTTGAGAAAGTGTAATTGGATTGTAGGAGATATCATGTAACATCTTTGCCTTTATCGTATGTGAAAATCAAAGTGAGCCAAATATACCTACTTGAACATTATCAGGCACTGCCAAGTTGTTAAGCTATCAGGTCTTGAAACAAAGCTCAATATGACTGTAGCTTAGCTGATAGCTCTGCAGCCGAGGTCTCACATCCATTTTCAAGATGGATACAGCTGATCTGGGTGCATGCTGAAGCCCATATGTAGGTACTACAACCCTAAGTCCTGGATTTAGAAGTACCAATATTGAAAACATATTCAATGAGACTCTAAGGTTTATTAAATTATGGTATAAACTTGATTCAAGTATTTCATTGATTGATATGTTCAAATTCCATTCAGAGCACCCCATTGCGCTTGGCGGGAAGGGTGTGTAGGGTTATATCTTCTACCACACATATCATATAATTATTATAATTATATATTATAAAAGTCCTTATAGAAGTGAAGAGAATGAGCCACTTTTTAAGCTATTTCAACCACAAAAGACAAACTTATTGAGAAGTGAATTATATGTGTAGTATGAAGGAATTGTGGTGGACAAGGAAACAGATCCATGGTTAAGGAGGAGGCCACACACACCATAAGGTAAACATGGTAGTATTTTCAAAAAGCCCACATATTAGCGGACAAAATGGTGTAGCTTTTAAGCACTTTGGACAAAAAGCGACAAAGATATTGAAGATCTGATCCATAGGGGTCAGAATAGGGAAAATGTGCAAATTGGTGGAGACATATGTAGTTATAACTTTTGTTGAGCATGGCGTAGAGCTGATTTGATAATATATTCAGAAAGCCCTAGGATGAGCGGAAAAAATGAGCCACTTTTTAAGCAATTTGGACAGAAACTGAAAAAGTTATAAAAATTTCACTCCATCTTGCTCAAGTGCGTAACACAAGGAGTGATGTTGCTAGTCACACAACATGTGCACATTTTGAGTAAAATGGAGTGAATTTTTAATAACTTCTTCAGTTTTTGTCCAAATACCTTCTTGTATGGCTCATTTTTTCCACTTACTCTAGGCCTTTCAGAATATGTTATCATAACAGCTCTATGAAAATTGTGAAAAAAGATACATGTGCATTTTTATCTCATTTTCAGCACATTTTCCTCATTCTGACCCCCACGGACAAGATCTTTAATAACTTGGTCAATTTTTGTCCAAAACAGTTAAAAGTTGGACCATTTTGTCAGCTAATATGTGTGTTCTCTAAAAATACTACCATATAGAGCTTATCACATGTGTGGCGCTGTCCATAACCATATTGGTCTGCTCTGTCCAGGATTTTTTGCTCATACTATGCATATAATTCAAAGTCCAATAACTTTTTCATTGTTGGGTCAAATAACTTAAAAATTGGCTCATTCTCTCTGCTACTATCAAAACTGTAATACTGCATCTTAACATTTACCTTATGACATGTGTGCACAAAGGTATAACCCCCTACACACCTCTCGTACCCGGCGTGCGGGGTGCGGGGTGCTCATGCTGTCTCACAAGGATACAATTCTTAATAACCACTCCAATTGTTTTGTACAATTGAAGTTAATGAGAGAAATATATCCGCATATATCAAGTCCTTCTGAATCTACCACCACATCACATCCACAACACATATATAATACGTGGCCTCTTTATATCTCATGTTGATTTGCCATCAAGACTCAAACTTGTAGCCAATGTTGAATAGCTGCATGAGTTACATCATTCAAAGCTACAGCCACTGAATAACTCTTTAATACCATTATCAATTTAAATTATCAAATAACTGTTAATCAACATTGGCATGTCTTTAATAGCACAACAAGATGCTGGCCACACTCAATGCTATGATCATCTCATCAAATTTCAAATCAGATCAACATACCAATAATTGAATGAGTGATTGTTTCTTTTTAGATCTGGTAATCCTTTATTGTGTCTTTAAACCCCACATAGTTGGGGCTCTCAAAGACTTGCGGGACTTCTACAGTTCACGTGGTAAAAGCAGAGGACATTCTCACTTTGTCTTATAGTCAATATTCATTCAAATTGATGAATGATTTCTTACCTGAAATATGTCAACTGAATCAATATTTATCACATAGTATGATAACATAGTATCATATTCACTTACATATTTCAGAACAGAAGGCCAAGCACAAGGTTTTTCCCGTATTAGTGGCCAAAGGTGTGCGTATAGCACACATTATAACTTCTTCAATATCGTGTATTTTAATCGAAATTTGAGATAAAAGTCTGAATTGCGCCAATTGAATTGGAATTTGAGATAAAACTCAGAATGGCGCCAATTGAATTACAAGACGCGCCCCAAGCTCTAAAAAACTGGAGTAATGCACCCCACCACCACCACATACAACAGCATACAACAAGCCTCACCAACTTTATTATCAATCCTACGTGCCGGTAATCAAGAAACACATCAGGATTTCACCGGATTTGATTTACAGATGGAAGACTCAAGGCAAGGTCAGATTATAGACCAGCAATCACTTATGGCAGCCTTACAACAAAAAGCCCCTCTTGAACATCAGCGGTATTCAGAACAAAGCTATGAAGATTTATTTCATAGACCTTTTCAAAGACCTACTACTCAAGCTGATATCAATCAAATCAATCGTGTTCAAGAGGCTCAGCGTGGAATTAATGATTTCTTTCAAGATCATCAAGTTCCACAACCTCCAATGATCGATAATCGGCCAAGTCTAAATCAACACAATCAAAACAATCAGCTTCAACAAACTCACAGCTTACCAAACGCAAGTATAAATCAACATACTCACCTTCAACTAGGTCAAAGCCTACCAAATCAATTTGATTCAACTTTAAACATCTACAAAAATCATCAAATCTCGGTTCCGGAACCTCAACGGGCATCAGCACCAATTCATATAGACTCTTCCCTACTTCCGCACTTGGAATCTCAACCTTTGGGTTTGAGAAATTCAACAACATCCAATTCGAGAGGACTCTCTACCGTGTCCCAGCCAGCAGGAAAGAAATCTTCACAAACAAAGAAATCTGCATCTCGATCAAAGAGTTCATCACAAAACAAAGCTAACAAAGATGCTAACCGTGAAGACGAAGTTGCTAAAAGCAACAAAGCGCTCTTGGATGAGTTTCTAACACCAGCCCAACGTCTACCCGATAATATCTCTCTTCCAGCTGAACTTACTGTAACTGAATTGTATGCGTTGGATGCCTCGCAGCTTAGGACGCTTGCTGACCAGCATACTCGCGGTCGAGGTCATGGGGCTCCATCATTACAGAAGAGACAAATTCTAAGGGATTTTCACAACTCGACCGAGAAGCTCCTTGCCATCTTGTGCATCCACCTTGGAATATCACAAGACGTGGCCTCAAACGAGATGTGAGGTGCTCTTCATCCTACTATTAAGTCTGTTAGATTAAACTTCTGACGTCTATCTTTCTTTCTTGAAGTGGAAAATGTGCATCCTTTAGGGCTTCAAGAAACTATGACTATTTCATAAAATCTAAGGCAGTCTCAGATATCTATCGACAAAGTGAGTACAGCTCAATTCACAATCTTAATACTGACTTCGGACTGAAAGCCAAGTTCTTGTTATGGACAGATGGAGGTCCTCTTAATCCTGTCTCGAGGGAACTAGTACGTCAACTATGGGCAAGTTACACAAAAGAAGAGCAAGATCAGTTTCGCAAAGCTGGCGAGGCATGTGATATTGGTGATATTGAAGCAGAGGTCAATATTGACAATATCGACAACATCGACAACATCGACAACATCGATGGGGTTAATCCAGATGAAATACCCGACAATCGTCCAACTCACAAAGGCTTACTTAAGATTATCCGAGGATCGAACAATGAGGAGACCCGCAAGAATGGCTTCCGCACCAAAAGCCATGACCTGGCGCATTCCAAAATCAAATGCGATGAGTTTGTGGCTAGCTTTATCCAGAAGGTAAGTACATATTCCTATTCATTCTTTTCACCTTTTTGTGTGACACTGATCAACTAACGGTCAACTGCGTGGCTCTTAGGCAAACAATATGTCTCAAATTCATCCGGCTCAATTCACTATCACAGCTGTCTCAACCCACCTTTCTAAGCACTGCTTTCAATATATGTCGACCACACCTGGCTTATGGGATTGGGTGGATTATGACATTCATTCGTCTCCAACTCGTGAAAGCACTACTTCAAGGATGCAAGCTTTTTTGACCGGTAAGACAGTTGCAGGCCTTGCGCGTCCTAAGCAAGCAAGTAAGTGCTTGTTACTCAATCTTCTGCTCAATCACAATTAATGTCAAATTTTCAAATTATTTCAGATGGCCCAAGGGTTGAATTAGAGAAGTTGAAGGCCAACTTGAACCAGATCATTCGTAAGTACATGGTTTTATTACTGCCTGTGCAGTTGCTGACACGACTTTTGTTTTCAGGAGAAGCTACAAAAGCTTCAAACAAGCCTCAAGATATCTGGACTTGGTCAAATTGCGAAGCTCGCCTTGCCGAACAAGGTCTCAAGTTGCAATACGAACCATCCGATCCTGTGTACAAGATTTGGATTACTAATCCAAATTCCGCCGTCACTGAAGAGAAAGCTCGACTGGTCAATAAAGATCTTGTCACTCACCCGGTATTGCTCACCCCAATTCCAGGCTTTGTATTCAAGTACAAGTTCGGCAAGAATAACAAGCGAAAACGGGATGCCGTTCTCGAAGAGGAGGATGAAGAGCGGCTTGGGGATGTTAATGATAACACAAATGAATCGAACATCATCTAATTGAGCTTCCCCTGTCCATTCTTGTCTCACATCAGTTTAGCAATCTATGTTACAATTCTTTTTGTTCAAACTAGTAACTCAAATCGTTGTTTCCAAAGATGTGTTTGTTTTGAACTTGAAATTAGTCGTATGTAATCCACCGGTGATGCAATCCGTAACCGATCTAAAAACAAATCAAAGGAGCAATTCATCAGAACCATTCACATTTCAGACAAAGTGAGATGCCGTGTGGTCGTCACTTTCTCATAACGAAGTTTTTGTTTATCTTCGATTTGGATTCAAAACTCATTCAGATCATTTTTGCTTTTGCAGCACAAAAACAATCAGATCAACAGCTTATTTCATTGTAACTTGTACATAACGCTGAGAAGTTTCCATCCACACTTTTGATCGACACATAAAGTCGTGCAACTCTGCTATCTGTTTTTGCCTGTCTGACTCCAAAGTAGACCATCAGAATCTGTAGAGGTTGGCTTGATAAAGAAACCCCTTATGTAAATTGGCTGTTCTTTGTTGAACCTCAAGATACTCTTTAAGAACTATAAGATGTCCTTTCCTTGGCGGCGTGTTCCCCCAAATACATTTTCTTTTGTTTCGACAGACTTCATTTTAGATAGATACATTTCAACAACACAATTTATACATACATTCTTTGAACTTGATGATTTGATGATGAGATGTGAGAAATTTATTGAGATTTTGTGAAAGTGTGAGCGAAGTTTGCTGAGAAGTTTGCTGAGCAAGAACAAGGCCGAAGCTAGGCCGATTGGTGACAGGCCCGTATGAGCAGTTATCGGGTACAAACCCGATGTTACATGCGGTGCTGACCTGTAGGGGGTCTTAAGCAGGATTTGGCTAAGTTGTGGTGGTGAATTTCAAAAAAATTTCTCCGGAGGACTTGTTTGAGGTCGGGTTTAACAAGTCGTCTCTGAGCGCGGCTGTTAACAGGGGAACTCCACTACAGTCTAACCCGCGCTGTTGTATACCCGCGCATATGCATATCCAGCCAAAATGCATAGGTTTTGGTCTCCACCACGCTGGTGCGGGCCAAAACAAGATTTTAATTGCATATTGCATGATGCATAGGGTCAAAGCAAAAAAAATTATATCTTGGAAGCGGTATTGCATAGGTCAAACCCAGTGATGTGGTGGTGATACTGACAAAAAGCAACAGCAGTTGTGCTTTGGAATGATCAGCAAAGTGATATCACCCACCTCACACGATCTTCGGCTCCCTTAGATCAATTTGCATCTTTTTTCATCATGTCTGCTACTGAAAACAAGGAATTAGCTCACATAGAGGGCACTGGTACAGCTTCTGGTCTCAAATTGGACAACTCTTTGCAGAAGTATGCCGAGATGCTTGAGTCCGAGCTGTTTTTTGGTAACAAAAAACAAGTGGCAATAACTGATTTCTTCCAACGTGTGACTATATCTAACACTTGATTATCGATAGCCTTCAAAAATACTTCAATTTCTTTCTTTTTGTACATGTCGTACCAAATAAGCACAAGTCCTCAAAAGTTATTGTTTGTTGACTGTTTTTTGTAACACATTGTACTTGATAAAGCATGTTCTTGAAAACAATTGTTTTTGTTTCTTTCTGTACATATCGTACTAAATAGACAACAAATGTCCTCAAAATTAAACACTTTCTTACTGAAGTTTTCCCACCTTCACCCTCTCTTGTCCCATATGGGTGGGGTAATACAATAACCGTACTAATGCATAATTCTATGCAATACACCCCAAAATCTAAATGCATATTTTTATGCATTTTGGGGGTGTAGGTCAAAAAGCATAACCCGTCTAATTGCATAGGAAAGTGAGTCTCCCCAAATTATGCATTAGCGCGGGTTAGACTGTAGTAGTCGTTCTCCTTGTCCCCTTCAATTCGACTACTAGTGGAGCAATACAGGGTTCCGCGGTGTTCGGCTCAAAAATTGAACCTCACATCTTTCCAATCCTTTTTACTTTAAAGTTTGCAACATATTCAACCTCGAATAATTTCCTAATTTGCGCAAGCGTATTGTCTCGTCATTATGAAGTGGTCTATCATTCTTGGATTCCTATTACAAGTCTTATTTGTAATGGGTTATCCTGAATCCAATCGTCACTTAGAAGGACGTGGCTCGAGTGGTCTGGAATCGATACACCCAAAGGAACTTTCCAAGCGCTCGACAGCCCCAAGTAACCCGGCAGTCTGTCCTGGTCGAGCAGGGAAGCCATTCAATTTCGATCTAAAAGAATTTGGAAAGTTAGTCAAATTCTCTCCTTCTGGTTTTGCAACAGATTCTCCTCGCTTCTCCAATCCTATTAACTGACCAAGCTTTATTCCTGGCAACTTGATTAGAATGATCACCGCTCTGATCTCGCGCCCAGCCTCATGTGTTTACTTCTCAAACCTGGGTGTGAGTATGACGTCTAATGAGCCAACTGAGAAGCTAGAACGTATTGAATTGACTGTATGATTGACTCATTTCACACAGATGTACGTCGAAACATTGGACGGACAACCGGCCATGTTCCAGGAGTGAGTGCCCAATGACCCGAGCTCATTTTGATTATTCGAGGTCCATATGAACACATGATTTCTTCTGTCAGCTCCTCAGCCTCAATGGTCAGAAATTACTATGGGGCTTTGATCAGCGAAAATTGTGAGGTTACCAGGCCTGTTAACCTTGTAAGTCTTGTGTACTTCTCTCTACTGCATATCAAAATTTAACTCAAACTATCTTGAAAACGATACCGGTTTATAGAAAAGCAACCCTCCTCCACCTAGCGCGGATGACAACTTGAAAATCATGGTAGTCTTTTATGACACTTATGCCGATTCCAAGCAAGTTGAGACGTGCGACAAAGAGACGGAGGATTACATGCGTTCCTTGTAATGCCACTCTACACTGTTAACGTTCAGACCTACAGCATTGTGATGACTGTTGTCAGTAGCAAAGGTGTTTAATGTGTTAGGCAAATGCAATGTCATAGTGTCTCTTTTTGCGAGTGAATGACTGACTGACCAATCCGTGTCTTATGGCCTTGAGGACGGATCTTCTGGCGTCAGAGTGGAAAATTACTACTGACTCTTTGGACTACATAATCATTTGATCTTGTGCCTCCCCCCTTCCCCCAAGTTACTCAAGCTGTACTGGTAAGTGCTTTAACGAGGAAAAAGATGCAAGCACAAATGACACAAAACCTGTTTAAATTTACAACTTAAGTTGAGTTCCTTGACGGATTCCTGAAGTGTAAGACCGAATCAGAAGATTTCTTTCTCCACAAGGGATCAAATTTAAAGTGATTTTGATTTGTTCATCTTCATAAGAATTCAGATGAGTGGACAGGCGTGGGGATCAGAACCTAGAAGTCATACATTGTGATCATGAGGTATCAAGATATGAGATACCGCCAGGCCTTTGCCCCAAACTCCATAATGCTCGAGGTGATGTCTGAAAACCGCGTCCGGTTATGAAATATGTAAAATCTGGTTGGAACATACATCCTCCTTGATTGTCTTCAGAATTTCGGCCCAGTCTGCCCTTGATGGTATCTCAAGCAGCTTTCAAAACTTCCCAGCTTGGTAATCATACTCGATGTCACAGTCTATGTTTTGATCACATCACCTTCATTTTGTGCGATTGTTTCCATAAATAAATTGTAGAAATGGGTTATTAACATCACTGAGCCCCAAGCACACAACTGAACAGATCACTAGAATCTATAAGTAGAATGCAATACTACAAGAAGAACAACAACAACAAAAAAGGGCAGATTTAAACCCTTTTACAAATCATCAATTGATCATTTTACAACTTCTGCCAACAATTCTTTTACCAAACACCATGAAGAAGGAAAACCATTGGGATAATACATGAGCAAAATTATTTCACCTCTATTTCATTTTACCCAGTTCCTTTTGCCTATTCATCAATCAATAACAATTTCAACGTCTTCACCTCAAATCCTTTAAACTTGAGCTCTACTTTTTGACCTCCATCAACATATTCAACTAATGGTACAGCTTCCACCCATCTCTCTAAAATATCAACCACAAAAATTTCTTTGACAGGTAATTTCCTAAAAAAGATTCATGGTTTGTATCTTTCATCAATACCAGAAAAGAGACTTTGTGTGATGATGATTTCAATCGGACTTACGTGATCAAATCCAAGGTTGTTGATCCTCCAAATGCTTCGTACAACCTCAAGACCACGGACTTTGTTTCCTTATGAGAATGAAATCCAAATGTATCATCATCTCCTCTCTTGACGGTATCTAAGAATACATTTCGTGCACCCCGACCTTCGAGTTGAAATGCGTCATTCAAAATGGAAGACTTGATCATGGCACCACTCTCCATAAATCTCAAATGAAGTGGGTTGTTAAATGCTAAAGCTGCTTGTGGGACGTTGCTCTCTAAGAAATGACTTCGATGAGGTAAGACTGCAAATGAAAATCTATGATGACCTTGATCTTGTTGTGGGTCAGGATTCGTTGCTGATCGAAGAAGAGATAGACGAAGATAAGATCCCTCGCACGAGTACCCATCTGAATGGCATTGATTTAGTCTATCAGCATATAATCCGTCAAGTTAGTCCCAAGTCCTACCCACTCACATTTGCAATCATTCAATAATGCCACCCCATATCCAAACTCGGATAAGTCAGCGAATCGGTGTCCGCAAACCTCAAATTTAGCTTCGTCCCAAGTTGTATTCTTATGAGTAGGACGATTCAGTGTACCAAAAGCAATTTCATAAGTGGCTTGATCGGCATTAATATCAAGCGGTAGCTCGAATTTCAAGAACCGATGACGTTCATGCCAATCCGCAATAACATCAAATCGAAGCATGGTCATTGCATCATCCTTCAATGAGCCAGGAACTGCATCGAGGGAGATAGTTGACTGTTTACGCGGGTTCAAAATCAATTACCTATACTTCACTCAACAAGAGAGATCACTTACCAAGATCTTAGACTTGCCAAACTCATACTGAACTACAAGACTTGCTCGCAGGCCCTTGGCTTCAGTCACTTCAATCGAACTTGCCAGTATGCTTTCCTTGGTATCCAAATGGAAAATATCAACATCCCAAGCATCGAAGTTGATTGGCTGGTCTAAAAAACGACGCGCGCTTTTTCAGTCGTGTTTTTTAATGGAGTTCAAGTTTGAGATAGCGCGTACCTTGGAAGATGACAAAGCCTGCTTTCGAGTCGGGCAGTAGGATCTGACGACTAGATGATGACGTTCGACATGAGTTTTGTAAATATAAACTAGCAGCCTTCGATCATCCTGACTCACCCTAAAGTAGTGTCTGTGACGCTTGTGATTTGACCCTTGGGGGAAATCCAGACAGTCAAAAACGCATTGGCAAGTATATAGTACAACTCTCCGTCGGCCCCATAAGCCGTGCATGCTATTGATATACGTAATCATAAGTATTCATAGAGACCAGTTCTCAATCGATTGTCCATCGATCTTTTCGGAACTCACCAGTGGCTGGAGTGATCTTTTCACGATAGGTAGACAGCGAGACGAATTCCATCACACCGTTCCCGGTTCCATCTTTTGCAATCACAAAGCACGAATCCTCTTCGCTATCACTGACTGAAAACGCAGATCTTCCATCATACTGCTCAAGAGGGATCTTGACCACCTCTTGGCGCGGAAAGGATAACGTGTTGATGGCGATACTTGACCCAATCTTGTTGGGGGCATTAGACAAAAACTCCAAGGGATAACTTTTTGGATGTAAGACTTGATGTGCTTCCTCTAGCAACGCAGCACCCTTCTTTGCCACTTCGGCGTACATCTGTGATTAA
Organism: Melampsora larici-populina 98AG31; assembly: GCF_000204055.1. Lineage (NCBI taxonomy): Eukaryota > Fungi > Basidiomycota > Pucciniomycetes > Pucciniales > Melampsoraceae > Melampsora > Melampsora laricis-populina. The sequence goes on from NW_006768776.1 coordinate 1,000,550, forward strand.
GCAATTGTCATTAGCATATGTATAGTCGTTATACAGCCTCGGTAGAGAATCCATCATGCTGCCTACTTTCTCAGCATCTGCGTAAACCATGTTGATGGCGCTTCCAGGCAAAACGTCATGAAACTGGCAAAGAAGAACTGAACGCAAGGCAAGGCAGCCAGAATGAGGATCATTCAGTTTCAAAGTAGATGATATGATGATACAGAAATATACACACCTGTTTCCCACATGCTATCGAGAGTATCTTTAGGATATTCATATCCATTGCGATCAGGTGATATCGAAGCTAGCGTAGCTAAGTATTCAATTTCGCGTAGCATCACCTCCGACTTGCGATTATGACGTTTTATTGATCCGTGAGAAGTGTAAGTTCCTCGGTGATACTCTAGATACAGCTAGACATCGAACTCCAAATCACCCGTCAGTGATGCAGTTCTGCATACGACCATAACGAAGTTGGTGCCAAGGTTGTGGGTCTTTCGTTGCTTACCTCACCTCGCCAGGTCGGAAGGTCCCTGCCTCCGCGCGTGTTATGCAGAATCTCTTTGAAGAAATCTGACACAGACTATTGTAGTTTTGCATATCAAGAGGGATCAATATGATCGAACCACAAGACGTATAAAAGATAATGGTTCACTTACTCTACCCAATGTAACTTTGGGGATACCTGAAGCCGGGGCGTGATTTGCAGCGGCTCGAATTCTTCGCAGACTCTCCAACATGGGTGCAAGCGGCTATGACGCACGTGCAATCAGAATCTTCATACCAACGACATCCATAAAAAATGACAACATCAGATGGGAATTCAACGCACCCCACCCCCTCCGTCGCCGTTTCCGAACGCAAGTCTGAGGACCCACAAAGAATTGTCGTGAGATTTTTTACAGCCATTGAGGCAGTCAGAGACCCACTCACAGGGATTTGTCTGACCATTCAAGGTCTTTATGGTTTGAAGTGGCCTGGGGATCAAAGAGCTGTGTGAGTAGACTGATCAACCCAAACTATAGTTATATCACTCACCTTGATCACATCACCTACAGTGGCTTGAGAATTGTACGTGTCAACGGGTGTCATATGCACTGTTTAGAAGTTACAATCTAGCATGAGGACTCGGCCGGTGAGACTCAGGAGCGGATCTGTGATTACAAACCTAAAACTTGAGTGCCATCGATACCAATCCAATTGAATGTTGAATGCGGGAATTTGTTGAATTGAGACCAGGAAAGCTTTGAAACACAAATGGATAGGACACGATCAGAAAAAAACTTGGGACCAGAGGGATCTGTCGGAACAGTGAGTTACAAACTTTTTGAGTGAAGAAACAAGAGATACCAGCTAAGCGGCAGATCTGAGGGATCTGAGAGCCATACCCAAACGAGTCCGGTAGCCAGAGCACATCACAAGTTTTACCAAACCTTGATTTGAAGTATCTTTGGCCATAAGAAAATTGACTGAGCGAGGCGACAGAGGAGAATGTCGAATGTGTCAGTGCTTACACGCAAAAAGATCGCTAAATTATGTCACAATGGTAGACTTACCGACAAAGTGATTCTCCACTAGGAAGATTGGTGTCATGTTCGACCCAACTGCCACCAACGATGTGGAATCTACCGTTCTCGATTTCACGCCTCACCTTTGAAAACAGTTGAGGGTAGAGCTCTTCAAGCCATTTGAATTGTTGCGCTTGAGATGCAACAAAATTGTATTCTGGATATCGCTGAATCAAATCTATTTGAGTAGACCAAGATCGGGCAACTTTTTGTTGAGTGGCTGAGAATGGCCACAGCCAAGCCGTCTGAGATAAACTCATGTAAGATTTTGACCACACAATGAATGTGATAGTCAGGGTGATACGTACGTCAATATGACAGTTACCAATCCCTAAGACTGGCACGCCGTCTCTTTGTTCATCTGGGTTCCAGTCATGATCTTCCTGGTAGGGACTTTGACTGCTCCAATTTTTCCCTAAAACCTTTTCTGCTATCTTACGACACGTCGCAATAGTCGACAGATCATCCGCTCGGAAGGTGTTAGAGATTTCCATTGCCACTGATTGTGCTTTAAGACAAGATGGGTTGGTCACCGGCAAACTCTTGGTAATATCTTGAATGAGAGAGACATGTCAGGACAATCAATGATCAAAAATGTACGTAGGGAGATCGAAGTCATAGTATACCTCTGATTACCCGCATATCCCACATGAGATGCCAGGCCTCTTGTCTTGGTACCACAATATCGGCAGACTCTAATTTGTAATATTTCTTGATATGAATCGGTTTTCCTTCATCTGGCACACCGAATAGGCCTAGAAAAGGGGTATGAAAAATAAGGCAAACTGGCGAGGATTGATTGACACTGAATGACTGACCATTGGCAGATACCTCGATATAAAGTCTCAATGGAAGATGTCGATCGACCTTTGGAATGATGAATTCGACCCTGCGTTCTCCTCCGTGGCCGCCCGTGATGCCTTGAGATCGGCGGATTTGATCAGTCAACTGTCCTCTCCAAGTCCCAGGAAAATGGCTCGTCTGATAGTGTGAGTTTTAAATACCTTGCAAAGGCAAACCCTCGGTGGTAAAGATCATGGCTTCACAGCTGAAGAAAATATAGTCTCAGTCTCCTCCAAAAAGATCGGTGTCGAGCAAAATGCAGTGACCCTTGAATAGTGAAAGGTAGACCGCTCACCCGGGGTCGAATTCAAACTGCACTCTTTCCTTGTCTCGCCATTCGCTCTTCACATTCAATGTTGCACGAATCCAATGGTTGGTCTGCACATAATATTCAACTTCGATAAGTATGAAGATTTGTTCACAATTTCCTACAAACGTGCAAACCCACCCAGCTCGGTCCAAACTCGAAGCCTGCGTTCATCAGGAAAAAGTGGACTAAGACACTTCTTCAATCACCGACAATAGTATTTAGCCTCATGACATACCAACGCCAATCTTAGTATACTTTTGCTTGACAGCTTCCGCAAAGGTAGGCTTAGTTGTACCGGGGGCTGACCAAACTTCGAGCTGAACAGCTGATTCGGATCCATCTCGACCTACTCGCAGAAACGTTTAAACAAAGTATTCAACCAAGGCACGCTCACTATTGTATTAACCAGTAATCCGAAGTTGAAAGCATACCCTCGAAAAGGACAGAGGTGATGTTATATTCGGCATAGTCTCCCCCTTCGAAGTTGTCCAGATGGGATAGGGTTATGTTTCTGAATCACAAGATATAATCTCATGAACACCATCCTGAAAACTGTCTTCTCATGCAATTTGAGCTGACCTGAAACGATTGGCTCGAGGGAAGGGCTCGCGTAGCGGGTAGTTCGGAGTGACAGACGGCCCGCGCAAGTCAGCCGAGCCGTGATGTTGGGTGGACATCGCTGAACTATGGTGTATGAGCGCAATATTCGAGGGAAGGGTAAGGAGATGGCCTGAGATGGCAGGTGGTACGAAGACGATCGTTCGGTTTAAACTTTGTAGGTTGCGGTAAAACAGGGTAGTACCCCTTTATGTCAGAATGTCAATTGAATTGTATACTGCGTCATAGTAGCGTCATACAGTCAAACCCGCGCACATGCATACCCGCGCACATGCATAACCAGCCAAAATGCATAAGTTTTGGTTTCCACCCAGCTGGTGCGGGCCAATTTTGTCATTAATTGCATAATTATGTCAAAAACCATAATGCATACTTCTTTTCAAGTCCCCAAAGTCATAATGCATGCCTACAAAGCGCCCCAGGATGTGTTTTTTTTTCATTGAACTCTGATTGAATCCTTTGCAAGTAGGATTTTGGCAACATCAGGCAGCAATGAGCCCTCTATGGGGTCAAACTGACCCCTAGTGGTGTTTTTTTCTGCATTGAAAAAATATCTTGTCCTTGTACCCGTGCAAAATACAAACGTACTATTGCATAAACTTATACAATTTCAACAAAAACCCGTCATAATGCATATTTCAATGCATTTAGGCCTAAATGCATACAAATATGCATTATGGGGGTTTATGCCTATTTGCATAACCCGCGATAATGCATAGCAAAAATTGTCTCCCCAATTTATGCATTAGCGCGGGTTTGACTGATTCGCTTTAATCATCTGCACCGGGTCCGTATGTACGATCGGATCCTTGCAGCTGAATGGCCATTCAAGACACCTTCCTCAACCATGCTGACTGGAAAAACAGACAAAACAAACTCTGGGAGTTGACTAGATGGCTGTCTTGTTTAGATGTGCTAGTCCTTTTCTCTAACTTGTTTAGCTAGTGTAGTATGCCATAAAGCAATAGGGGGTTTCAAGTCAATAAATTTACGGTATTTTACAGTCCAACAAGTTGTCCGATGTTGCAAAATATACCGTAAATTTAAAAAAGTCGGGACACCTTTTTAGGTGTCCCAAATGCTGTTGACCGTATATTTGCAGAAAAAAAATCCACCGTAAAATTTAAAAAACTTGTCCGTTTTTTAAAAAGTTTCACAAAAAATTTCTGACTTGAAACCCCCTAATGTTGCAAAATATACCGTAAATTTAAAAAAATCAGGACACCTTTTTAGGTGTCCCGAATGGTGTTGACCGTATATTTGCAGAAAAAAAACCCACCGTAAAATTTAAAAAACTTGTCCGTTTTTTAAAAAGTTTCACAAAAAATTTCTGACTTGAAACCCCCTAATTAAGCACTTAGAGCATCCACACTCGTTTGCGGTTGTTAACTTGATCACGTGCGGTAACTACATAACTCAGAATTAAGTAAAAGATTAGTGGCTCTCAAACCTGCCCCGGTTTTCAAAAAACCCAGTTGACCCAGTTGTTTTTTGGCAGTAACTTTGTGTATCAAGTTGACATTTGTTGACAGCTCCCAGCCAAAAATGCAACTGGGGCAACCGGGTTTTTTGAAACTGGGTCAGGTTTGAGAGCCACTATTACTTAATTCATCAAAAATCCACACTTGTTTGCATTAGCAGTGCTGCAACTTTTGCAGCTTTACAGATAATGCGTGTGCTCCACACCGGCCATGCAGTAAGGTAAAGTTTTAATTTTTTTGAGTACAAATCACCTGCTTTCATTGCCAGTTTTCATATGATAGAGGCACTGTTCTCTTCTTTGCACTAAGATACTTTCAAATTCTCCATCTACACATGAAGATCCGATATCATCCTGTTCATCTATTTGATCAATAGATCTTGATTTAAAAGGACAAAGTCAACATGACTTTGTTCAGCTACTTGGTACATGAATTCTAGTTAAACAACAATGGCTTTACTGAATACTATGATCTTGTAGAAATTTGAAAGATTCAAAACAAGGAAAGAAAGATGACCAATCTAATGTATCAAAACTTTTTTTGATTTTTGATTTGTAACTCTTGATTCCAAGTCCTCAACTAATTGATCTTCAGATTTTGGTTTTGAATCCTGATATTCTCTACCTTCATGTGATTGGTTTGAAGTGTAGTTGAAGATATTCAATTGATCAATTTTGATTTGAAAATCACACAATATCAAAGATGGGAAAAACATTGATTGGCATCGAGCGTTTTTGGTATGGTTCATGTGACTGCGGGGTTAAGAAGTGTGAGAGGTGAGAAGACGGTGTTGAAGGTTGAATTTGGTGTTGGAGGTTGGAATGAGTCGTTTTTGTGGTCAAAGTTGCCGTGGACGAGTTGTGCTGTCTGATAACGCATGTGTTAGCCAATTGGTAAATTTACCGATTTGCTAACGCAAAGTTATCAAAGATTAACTACCGCGGGGCTAATTTTTCACCGGTGTGGAAAAGACCCCGTGGTTGCATTAAATTTAAACTTACCACACCCAATTCACTGCATGAGTGCGGATGCTCTTAGAGCATTCCCAGCCGTGCCGTCAATCAGTAACGTACGGAAGGTTGCACAGATTGTTTACATAGGCCGCCTTCACTGGCAAATTTCCGCGGAAATCCGAGTTCTTGAACGTCAAGAATTTGCATTCTGTAAAATGTGTTTGACATGTTAATTAAAAGCATTCTGTAATGTGCAGAATGCTTGTAAAATGCGACTCATGAGCCGATTTCACAGAATTCAGTTTTATTGAATTTTCCTTTCAATAAATCACATTTCAACTTCTCGTAAACCTTTGTTGAAATATACAGCCGTATTCCTGATTGATGAACACTCAAAAAAACTTTTCAAATGTTTTGAAAAATACTAATTGAATAATCACAGCAAAACTGTGGTGATGAATGATCTTTGCTGTACTTGTAATACTGTATTCACAATTTGCTGTGATTATTCAAAAAGTTTTTCTTTCAAATCTTCATCAATCATGAATATGGCTGTACAAGTCCCCTTCCACCGTACAGAACCTCTCAAAATCCATCATTCACCACCTTTGTCAAAAACCATCACTGGGCTCACTTCAAAACCATTGTCTTCTGCCATCATCCAACGTCTTCACCCATCATCCAACACCTTTATCAACTCCACTCTTGATCCAACATGGCTCAATCTGATTCTGAACCCAAAGAAATTGAAATTACAAACTCAAAATCAAAAATTAAACCAAAACCAAACAAGTCAACTAAAGTTAAAGATAACAAGAAAGATCAAGTCAAAGATAAGAAGGAAGATAAGAAGGAAGATGAAGCTGAAGATAAAGACACATCTGGTGACTCATGGATTCATAAGGAAACACTCTATCTCATCGACAAAATTAAACATCAAATGGATCTTGTTAGAGGTAATGATGGTGACCTCAAGACCAAGGGTTGGAAAACTGTTTTAGAAAACCTCAACCTCAAATTCAAAAACAACACATCTTTGAGACAATTGAAGAATCATTTCCAAAATGTCAGGTTCATTTCATTTCTTTCTTTCATTTCAACTGGACTGACTCTCTTTATGGTTTGTTTCATTTGTACACAGTTAAAGAAGACTTGCAAGGCTTTTGACAAGATTATCAATTCTTCCAGTGCTCCTGGAACCAATACAGTAACTGGCAAGGTCAGTGCTGATAAGGACTGGTGGTTTAATTGGATCCAAAAGGTAAGCCACTTTCAATCAACTTTAATATATATAGATGGTTGATTCAGGTGATGGAATTCAATATCCACATGATAGGAAGGCAATGGTGATGCCAAACCAATTCAACACAGCGGTTTTCCTGCCTATAAAGCTGTAGAAACAATCATACCTCCAAAGAAACTTTGAGCCAATGGTAACAACGGGTATGGAACTCAAAGTAAAAAGAAGGCAGGTGAGTTATAAACTGATGATGAAGATGAGGAAAACAAAGAGGAGGAAGACAAAGATGAGAACAAAGATGGTAAGTTTGATCATCTTGTCTTCTTTGTTGGCTACAGTAGTCAATACTGACAGATACATCTTCACCCTTTGTATTTTGATGATGGCTCAAATGAAGGACAAGATTGATCTCAATCTCAATCTCACAGATCTGATTCAAATAAGGACAATGACTCATATTTTGGTGATATTGAAGGTACAGGGCCTCCACCTCCTTTGCAAGAGAAGAAGAGGAACACTGGAATTGTAAGATACATATTCTTTTTTATCTATTTGTTTGTTTCTTTTTATTTTGTTTCTAATCTTTCTTTTTATATTATTTTCTTCTTTCCATTTCTCTTTCTATTCCTTCATCAAGTCTTGCTCTCAAAACGACGGTCTCACAGCGGCTGAAGCTGCCCTTGATGACAGTGACAGGGACAAGGATGACAGCCCAGAAAACAATTTGTCCAAAGCAAAAGGAGCCCAATTGGATCCTCAGCTGTGACTTCCAAGCAATCTCAAACTTCTGGACCCAAGATAGTAGCTGAATAAATCAGCAAAGCGGCTGCAAAAGTGTTGGAACATGAGGAGAAAAACAAAAGTGATAAGGTGGCTGTTGCCAAAATCAAAAGTGAACAACACCCAATGCAACAAGAAGCCATGGCGATATTCAACAAGGGATTCCTCAAAAACTTCAAACCTGAACACATTTACAGTACTCGAAGCTGTGTATACTTTGCTGTGTATAGTTTTTTTGTCTTTTTGCAGCTAGACACAACCTGGAAAAAGTATGTCTTTTGTTTGCAGCTCAAAAATATGTACCTCTGAGCCAGAAACATAGTTTTTCCTGGCCGTGTGTAGTTGTGAAAAAGAAAAGAAAAACTATGTATGGCAAAGTATACACAACTTTGAGTACCGCTAGTGCTCACATTAGGCACTGATTGTTTAGGTACACAGTGTTCTCATTAGGTGTCCTTGAATCAACTCGATTGTCATTACTTACTCAAGCATATTACAAAGAAATGAAAAATGAGAATAAGGCTGCAAAGAAAAGCAATCAACTTATGATTGAGCAAGCTGCGACAGCATCAACCAGCATTATCAATCTCTTAGGTGGCCTATATTCAAGCCCAATCAAGAAACCCTTTAGGAAGAAGAAGATTTGAGCCCTGAGGCTATTGAAAAGAGGAAAGCAAAGAAGGACAAACAAGAAGAAATTGAACTCCTCAATTTAGATTGTGAATTAGTTCAGGAGCGTAATCTTGAACGATAAGTAGCTGCTTCACCCTTACCTGTTAACCTAAGTAGAAAACCACAAGTTGAACCAGTTTATGACGGATTGGGATGGAAAGAGGCGTAGAGACAAAACATAGAGATGAGAGGAGAGTTATGACGGATTGGGAAAGAATGGTTGACAATTTTCACCTATTTGTATTTTCACTTTGTCCAAAAGAATGTTGTTCCCTTTTTCTTCATCTAAACTCTTTTTATTATTTTCATCTGAGTTTATTTCCTCACGACCCAATCCTTGCCCGTTCGGAATAGGTTAGCAAATAGTTACTATTAATCATTTCTCTTTTTCACCTTTTATTAATTAGTGTTATCTCCAGGTTCGAGTGTTCTCTATTTCCACTCTCACAAGTTTCCTGAACAAGTTCTGATTGAACTTCATCTAAAAGGTTTCATCACGTAAGGTGTTGACTGGGGATGGATAGCCAAGGGTCTGGGTTGTCCAGACTTGAATTGAGCTGAGGAAAGGTTGATATGATTACAAAATTTTGCTCTCTTGACATTCCTCTGGCAACAGCTCGGAGGATGGCTCAAGAGATAATTGACTCTTTGCAATGATTTCCATTGCCCTGGCAGTGGTGCTCAGTGCGTGTGCTCAGGCGGATGCAGATCAGAATCAAATGTATGAATGTTTCTCTGAGGTTTGGAAACATGCACACTATAACTGCAGAAATAATGTATTTTTCCAAGGTGAAAAGTGATTGAGTTTAAAAATCCTTTTTTGTTTGTCAGAATTGTTGCCGAATGACTCAGTTGGAATATTGACCATTTAATGAGCTGTGCTATTAAATGAGCATTCAACCTTTTGGAACACGATAAAATCTTGTGATGGAAGATTGCAATTTCATTTCTTAATCCCTGCCGAAGTGAGTGATCTCTGTTCGGCAAGAAAGTTCAAGAATGTGAGGACGCCCAGGGGAGTATGATTGATGAAGGGTTTTTGTTAAATTCGATTTGATAGGGTTTTCATTTTGATTAAAGTGTTTAATTTTGTATTTGGTTTTCCAAGTTTCTACAAATCAAATTCCAACGTCAACTTCAACTTCAACTTTCTTTCTTTTCCCTTTCCAACCCATTTCAACACTTCACTCTCAATCAAATCGAGAAATCCTCAACCATCTTAAACAATCATCATGTCTTGGTTCTCAATCCAAGCACCACCATCCTCAACTTCTTCCACACTTACTTCACCACCTTTATCTGCTTCCGTCAATACTATCAATCCAGTCACATCTCGTTACCCCGATCAATCCCTTTTCGGAACTCTTACAGATGAGGTTAATCAATCTTACTTTCATTCTCTTCACACTAAACCCGTACTGATGACCATGGTATCGTTTTCTTGTAAAGGATACGGCTTGGTTAGCTCAATCGTCTGGCTTTGTGACTGAGACTCAAACCTTTTATATCACCTTACCGGGTGGTAAATTAGTAATGTGTCAAGTCATTCATTCTGCTGTTGGGTTCGTTTTTCTTCATTTGTTTCGATGATTACTCGATCGTGTTTCATATTCATCTTGTCTTTAAAAACATTGAACTTTCTGTATTCGTCGACTCCTGATCCTAATAAAAACAATCAACTGACCATTGGCCTTTTGATTTGTTCAGTCTTTGGTACCCGCAGATTCAATTTACTTTTCGTTACTACGATCCTGAAACCAAAACTCACGTATGGAAATCGACCAATGTCACGAATTTCAAAGTATCACCACCATCGAATTCGAAACCTAAAGTCAACTACGATCGTCGATCATGCAAATCTGATCAATTTTCAATCTTACTCGATCCATCTCAACCCAATACTTATCATGTAAACGGTCAACATGACAATAATGTATCATTAGATTTTAGTATCACTCAATTATCTGGTGTACCAGGTTGGAAATTAGGTCATGATGCTCAAGGTGGTTTTACTTATTTTGGTAATTCTAATGGAAAGAAACCACAAGTTGGAAACAAACCTGACACGACGGCTGGATCAGATGGATATGTGGTACATCGATTCTGGCCTCGTTGTACTTTAACTGGAGAAATCAACATTGATGGTCAACGAATTCAACTTGATACCGGTCGTGCTATCTTCATTCATGCAGTTCAAGGTATGAGACCTAATCTCATTGCTTCTCGTTGGAACTTTTGTAATTTTCAATCGGTTCCTACTGGAGGTGAAGAAGAAGACCAAGGTGTGAGCTTAATTACTATGGAGTTTACTACCGTTCCTGGATCTTATTATGGTCCAGCTCAAACCATCACGGTCGATCGTGCTACAGTTCCTGACACATTACTTTCTGTGGCTGGTTCACCTCGTGCTCAGACTACCCATGAAGGTCCGTTTATGCTTGATTCGGATACTGGCTATCAAGCACCAGCAGGATTAAGTTTTGCTTGGAAAGGTCCGGTGATTGAAGGAGAAGGAGAATTGAAAGCTGGAGTTAAACTCGATTTGACATCATCTAGTACTACCAATTACGAAACGAAAGGTTTAATCGAAAAAGTGGATGTGATGGCTCAAATCCCTTATTTGATTAAGAAATTCGTTGCAACGGTGGCTGGTGCTCGTCCTTACATTTATACTGTGAGTTGATCCATTTCCTCTGTTTTTGAGTTTCTTTATGAGGTTCACTTCGATTATTGACTGAATTGATCAAATACAGTGGCATAATCCGGCTCAAGCTACGATTGAAATGCCTTCTTCAACGGAAGCTTCAGGTTCCAAGACGATTACCGTTGATGGATACATGTTCAATGTGTGTATCAAATCCTCTCCAACCTTGTGAAACTTCCAAACTGATGAGGTTTATCTTTTACAACTTGTTCAGGAGGCTACATTTATTTCTGATCTTTGAAAATCAGAACACAACAAAAAGGCGGTAGGTGATAGGTTCAGATGAGAAGAGAAACCCAATCAGTATTTTTCTTTACTCGCTTTAAAGCATCGATTTTTATTGCAATGTAAAGTTCATCCAACACAATTCTATAAAACAATCTTATTGTTGTACTTTTCATATACTTTTTCTTTCCAACAACAATTTGGCTATTCTTTCTGACATGTTTGATTTTGTGTTTGTGAATCCTGATGTCTTGCAAGGACAAGTTCAAATCACAAAGCACGGAGCCAAAACAAGCGAGACAAAGGGACTTTGTCCAGTTTATTATTTTCTAGTCAAGAAGCTCTACCAGTTGATCCCCTTCAAGCGAAGAAACTGACTAGAATCCATGGAGGTATTCTGATCTTCAAATATTTGGCATTTAATTCCAGATCTGAGAAGATGCCAAACCCAAGTATGTCTAAGGGTATTGCCACCAATGCTAGGTAGAGGTGTGAAAACATCAATGATTTGATGTTTGACCTTACGGACACGAGGCACCGGGTTGTGCTCAGAGCATCTCCAACGCGGACCTGTTCTGTAAACCAAATACAGACCCCCAAAAAATTGCGGGAAAAAATATGACAGCTGTATTTCATTTTCAGCTTTGTTGCGTCCAACGCGCACATGAGGTATAAGTTTTGGAGTCGTTTTGAGCTGCCCAAGTGGCCAAACCCTCACCCAATTGAGCCACCAAATAGCCATCAATTGGTTGGACAACAAGAAGATAGGACACATGTGGTGACTTTATCATCACATGGGCCAAATGCCTGTCCAATACTTGGCTAATACAGCTTGCTGTAAAAGTTCAGTTGGTACTCCAAATATGGAGTATAGTGGGTAGTGTCAAAGCCTTTGAAATTTCAGACGGGGTAGATGCCCTGAGAAATGAAAATGACCCCGCGGGATCATATTTTGAATGAGGGCTTGTTTCCCTCAGATCAACCTAATGATTTATCAGATATATATATATAATCCTCAAATCAAACTCAATGGCAATCAATAGACGCTGTCAGGCTCAGCGCCTCCGTCAGTAGCGCCAGCCTCAGCAACCATCTAGCACACAGGACTCTCTCAACACTCCCATGATTGAACAAGACAAAAATCATTCTAAAATTGCTAAACCAATCTACAAGACAGCACACCAGCTTGCTCACATCCACCAAAATTGGGAACAACTCAAAGTCTGCATTGAAAAAGCCAAAGCCTATTATATTAAACACTCACCTTCACCTTCAGTCTTGATTGAACATCACAACACCCTGCTTGAACTGTGTGAATACAATAATCTACTAAAGGAACTCAATCTCTCAAGCCGAGGATCATGCAAGATTGAAGCCTCAAAATCAGTAGCAAAGGCAGTGATGTCTCAAAAAATTGACGGTAAACCTGGTTTGGGAGGTGGACCTGGTCACGCAGCTCAGATTCAAAAGCAAGCAAGTCATCTGATAGATTACAATCAACTGATAGAACCATGTACTGGTAAGGCCAACCAGCATCCCTCAATGCTTGACAATCCTAAACTTTTCCGGATGATCACAGATTGGATTTCAGATGATCAGGTTGGCAAGGTATGTACATAGCTTTGAACTTAATTGCTGCTACATTTGATTTTAAAATGATGATTTGTCTGCTCAGATCACACCTCAAAAGCTTGCTTGTCATGTCAATGAAGAGATTTTACCTCAATTTGACAAATATTCCAATGATATTTCAGTTCCTACGGCTAATAAATGGATGCATAAGCTTGGGATACATGTTACACTTGTTTCTAAATGTATCTATTACAATGGTCACGAACGTGCGGACGTTGTTTTGAAGAGACAGGATTTTGACAAGCAACTCAATGAATTCAGCAAATGTGAAGTTGATTACACCGGAAATGAGCTAGATCAGATTGTGCACCCAAAACTTGAAGGCTCAACCCAAGAGATTGTTTGGATTTATCAGGACGAGTGGACTATTCACACAGGCAAGGAACCAAAATATGCTTGGTTGTCAGAGAAGGACTGCGCACTCAAACGGAAGAGTGAAGGAAAATTGATGCATCTTTCAGACTTTATTGAAAATAAACATGGTTGTCTTGTAATACCTCCAGAGGTGGACTGCACACTCCCATTCAAGGATGCTGCAGTTGTAATTTACCCTGGTAGTCAAGGTGATGCATGGTGGAACTGGCGTCAACTGATTGAACAGGTCAAAACTCGAGCAATTCCAATTTTTGAGTTTCTGAACCCTGGATGTCAAGCTCTCTTCATATTCGACTGTTCCTCGGCTCACAAATCTTTTTCTCATGATGCTCTTTGGGTTGAAAAGATGAACTTAGGATCTGGTGGTGTAAAACCTTGTCCTCAAGATACTATCATCCCTTCTGATGATCCAAACATACCTGCCAACCTGCGAGGCCAAATTCAGACAATGAACTTTCCTTCCAATTATACTGGTGTCAAGAAAATCAAAGATCAGCCCGACCTCAAATTAGCAGACCAACCAAAAGGAGTCCAGCAAATTCTAGCCGAACAAGGACTGTGGAGCTATCACAACCAACAATGCGCATTAAGAGGTCTCAAAGCCATGGTATTGAAGTGTGAAAATTGCAGACAAACCGGTTCTGCTAAAGACAAGATTCGTCAATCCGAAAGGATTATTGAAAATGCCTCCCTAGTTACCAAGTCAGTCAACTCGGAACCAAATGAAGCTTCATCACCCAACAACAACGTTCAAGATTGCTGTGCGTACAAGGTCCTCTCCAATCAATCCGACTTCAAAAACGAAAAGCCGGTGCTCCAGAAAGTTATTGAAGATGCAGGCCACTTGTGCATGTTTTTACTCAAGTTTCACTGCGAATGGAACCCTATCAAGCTTCTTTGGTGCTATATCAAACCACGTAAGCCATTTTTGACTACTGTATAAACCACACCAGTTCATTGATTTCATTGTTTACATCTTGATTTGGCTCTAGGATATCGTAAATTGAGTCACACTGCCAATACTATCCAAGAAGCTAAAACTCTATGGCAAACTGTGAGGACCACCTGTCCCCTTATCACCATACGCAAGTTTTTCAAGAAAGTTGATAAATTAAGAAGTGACCTAATGTAAGTTGTTCTGGTTTGTTTCAAACAGACAGACATAATCTCTTTGTATACAATCATAATATGTGAATTCATCCTGTAGGGCAAAAACAAAGGGACCCAATCCAAACGCGCAGGTCTACACTTCTCATCGACAAGTTCCGCTCACAGCGGCAACAGACGTCAACCTTTCCAATTGAATCACATCGAATCTCAAGATTTTCGATTTTTAGTAAACAACTCGGCACTCAAGCCAAAACAAACCCTCTGATCTCATAAAACAACTACACACCGATAGCAATAGGTCTGAACATCCAATGAATGATTTCTTGTGATCTGTCTTTATTTTTCTTTATTTTGTTGTTTTTGTATTTTTTATTGTTTCTCTCCAGGTATCATTAGTTTCTTTTTCTCTCAGCACTTGTCACATGCATCACATGAAATCTCAAAGTTTTAAGTAAACGACTTTGCACTTGAGCCAAAAATCACACCTCTGATCTTTTAAAAAAACTACACATCTCCAATCTCTAAAAACACTGCCCATCAATAGCAATGGGTCTGAACATCCCATAGCTGTTCTTGCATGCTCTTAATGTCAAATCTCATGCCAGAACTTCGGATTTTCAAAAAAAAATGAAAAAAATAAAAAAATAAAGATAAAAATAAAAATAATCCGTCATCAGATTCTTTAAAAAAGCTATACATAGGAAACGACTGGGTTAAGGATCATGATTCTGCTTTCAAATGCTCAAAAAGTTGAGATTGGAGCGAGAACATTGAATTTTTAAAAAGACAATGAAAACAAAAATCTGTGATCGGATCCAAAAAAAAAGCTATGCATGGGAAGCGACTGGGTTTAGGATCATGATTCTGTTTTCAAATGCTTGAAAAGTTGAGATTGGAGTGAGAACATTGAATTTGAAAAAATGGAATATCGCGCCTGAAATTTGGCTGAAATTTCAAAGGCTTTGACACTACCCACTATACCAACCGTGTGAAAGGTGTTTTGCTGGAAAGTCAAACTCACACACATGGTGAGCTGTCAACTATTCAGACCGCGCTGCATGGTCATTTTGTGACCAAGGTCGGTAAACATAACATACAGCTTACGTGTGTACGTTTACCAACCTGTGTTGGAGATGCTCTAACTACACACGCAGGATGTGTAAGTTGTTTTTGGTTGGCTACGTGATATGCAATACTGATTTTGATGTACAGCTGTTGTGAAAATCATCAGTAAGTTTTGAGGTCATGTGTGTTGCCTGGGGCTGTGACCCGGCCCTGAGTGGGACAGGGCAACCCCAGGGCATTGCCCGGCCTGTGGCAGACCCAATGGGATCCAGAAAACACTCAGGGGCAACCAGGGCACAACCCACATTGATTATAAGTGCTAAAAGGGGCCATAGGGGGGATTTCTGGCATTTATTGCACATCTAGGTGTATGAAATTGTATATAAACCTTATATCAGCCTACTCAGAGCTTGGAAAGAGCCATGGGGCCCAACTGATCAGAAGGCAATTTTTTACATCTTTCAACAAAAGAAATGATGGCACCCAGGCAGCCTGGTCTGTCTGAGGTGCCCACAGGGCTTTTATGACTCTTATTAAGTAGGTTTTGGTGTGTCAGGGCACATACTGTCTGCTTGCAGAAAACAGCAGGCACAGTCGGCCGGGCGGGGCCAGGGTTGGGTCACAGCCCTAGCATTGCCCAGAAACCTAGGGTTTGATCTGTGGTCCAAAACCCCTTTTTTCTCAATTTCTCAAGCCTAAACCTTATTTAGGTTCCTCTAACTTTATTTGTTATATCTGACATTCTTGAACGGTTCTTTGATTCATACATCTTGATTCAAGCAATCAAGTTTCTTTAGCATGGTGTGTGCTGCCTTTCAGTTCCACCTCAATTTAACTGACCTCCACCTGCTGCCTCCTTGAGTGGCCACTTCCACACTCACCTGTGCACACTGGAAAGCACCCAATGTATAGGATGATACAGACTCCTGTATCATCACATGTACTTTGAAAATCGCCTTATAGAATTAGCTAGTTGCTAGCTGCTGCTAGGGTAACTTACAACACCCAACAAAATTTGCTAAGTCCCCAGTTCCACAAGGGGATCCCCTTTGCTCCCTCATGCACTTAGGGTATCCGGCCCTTGCAGGCTCAGCCCAACCCAAGACAGAGTCATTCTTGCTTGAAAAATGGCAGTGGCACTTTTGACAAACACTTTAGCTCATGAAAGCATGTATTTTTTTTGAAATGCCCCATGGTACTTACACAAAAACACTGAAAACATAAAGTTGAAACTAGGATCCGATCCCAGCTTGTGCAGCAGTCAGCTTCATGAATCAGACTATCCTGAGGCTCAAGACGTGGATACAACAAAAATGTCAAAGGGATGAGATAGAAAAACTTAGTGGAGAGGCTTACTGCAAGAATTATGATGACAAATGGGATAGTGATTCAGAAAGCCTTGAACCTGAAAAGGGACCCATTCATATGTCCCAGACACCTTGTTGGTCATGATCTCCTCATTCATGTGTGTTTCTTGCCGGATACTCATCTCAATATTTCAGTCAACAAATGTACCAGCCTTTGTGGACTAGCTGTCTGTGGGTCAGTGAAGATTATTATGTTCAACACAACCTGATGATGAACAATACAATACAGCCTGCCAATCTGATCTAGTTTTGTCACAAAATCAGGGCTCTTTATTTTGCACCCCTGAAATCTGCATACCTAGAAGACGGCAAACCACATTCTGATGAAGCTCCAGAGATAGAACAACTTTCTGAACTTTCTGAGATTGAGCAATCCCATGAAGAGTCTGGCATGACACAATCTACTAAGATAGAGCAACCTTCTGACACAGAGCACTGCACTGCTTGGCCTAAGTGGTCCAAAGCTCACAGCACCCCTTATACCACTATACCTGGCTTCAAGACTATCTCAAGCCCAAAAAGCCTGTACTGTGTTGCCAATAGTCCATGAATATCAATATCATCTCCAGAACTTTGAACCATGATTTTGAAAGGATCAATGATGTACCATTGCTTTGATAAAATCAAGTGTTGATCCTTCCCAAACTTAAAGCTATATGTCACAAGCAAATCATTGCCTCCCTAGATGCATTGAGAAATGTAACCACCAAAATCAAAAGCTCAGTTTTTGAGCAACATAAGGAACTCCATTTATATGTGTATCAAATGGTGCACAAGAACCGGAAGTTACTTACCAGCTCTGATTGCATATCAATTTTTACACATCTACCACAAGAGGAGGTGGCTCTTGTAGACTGAAATATTTGTATGGATATCTCTGTCTAGAATCTACTTTTGTTTTGTCATCAACTCTTTTATTGCAAATTTTTCTTTCTATAGAGTCATATCCTGACATGAGTGCAATTATTCTTGAAGAAGAGTCTGTATATATATGTACCTTTCATTGTTCAATAGAGACTTTGGCAAGGCTTTTTGACAATATAGTCATTCTTCCAAATCACCACTACATATGCCTTGCACATACCAGACACAATGAAGTACTGGGGACCATTGATGGATGTTTCAGAATTTGCTGAAAAATGTATGAATGGGTTTTTGCAAAAATTCAAAATAAATCATTAGCTGTGTGAGTGACTTGTCTGCAAATATGAATAAACTGCAAATGTTCACTGATCCTGTGTTGGCATATTTGCATAGAGATGGCACCATGATGACTAAGTTGTGTGCACTTCAGCGGTTCACAGAGGACTTTTTGAGTATAGTGGAAGCCTTGCTTTTGTCAGGGCAGGATGTGAAATTTGGTTGGCTTCAAAGGGGGGCCAACCTGTGGCTCACATCACAATGGCCCAAGCCTGGCAGGCATCAGTGATTTTCTGACAGTGAGAGTCCAACTCAATTTGGGATGTTATATCTGATAATGGATGGAAATTTCTCAAAGAGTATTTTTTATATGGATCAAATATATCTCTGAAGCAAATCAACCTATTATCTTGGGATCTTCATTAGTACGTGTGAAGAGGGAAGTTGAAGGATGGTATGATTTAAAAGCCATAATGAAACATATGAAAACAGACAGAAATGGACACCCATTGTCCTTGGATCTCATTTGGCTTTTGGTAGATTTGTGGTATGATGGAATGGGCCATCCTGAGTTCAATGGTACAGAACCACCATGTTTCATGGTTCTTCCTCCACAAAGAGAGTATATACTACTAAGACTTAGTCAAAGAAAGGGAAAAAAAGATTGTTGAGATACTCATATCATCCTTAAATTCAAAGACAATCCACGAGGCTTATTGGGCCTTGTGTGTGGTGGCCTATGGATGAAGGGTGTGTGAGCTGTTTGGCATCCAGTTATCATTGGTAAGGGTAGTTAACATAGGGTGTAGGCATGGCTGTCATCCGAGTGAATTGGTAGCTTGGCATATGGTTGCTAGTGCCGAGAAGCGTCAAATCCCACACCGGATATTTATCAAAAACTACACTTCAAGACAAGATTTGGTTATGTTGTAGAAACCAACTAAAACAAGAAGTTCAAATATTGAATTTCCAATGACATATCTGGATTGCCATCAATGTCAGGAGTCCAACAGTATCCTTGGCTCCCAAATTCAGTGAGTTTTGTGGCTCGGCCTCAAGTTGGCAGAGTAATACTCGCTGGTCCGACCTTTGACGCTTCTCGGCACTACCAACCATAGTTAGTTTTTTGGGCAGGGTTGGGTTTTCTTTCATTCTGAACTCTCTCCATTTTGTATTCTTATTTCTCCTCTCCTACGCCTAGTAAGACAAAGCTGAAACTTTGAAGAAAAACAAGGATTTTTAAGTTGCTCAAATTGCTACTCATTACAAAAATGTCGTAAGAGCTTGTGTGTAGAAAAGATCAAACAAGTTCAAGATAACAAAAAAGAAATCATCATTTGTGTTATAATACAAAACTTTGAAAACACTCATATGCATTGTCCTTTTCTGGGCTGAGAGAGTTTACAAACAAAAGAATAGAAACACAATTTTTCCTCTGAACTAAACAGCGGAAGAGAAGTGATGTAAAAAGAAGTCAATGATGATCAAAAATTGAAGCTCAGAGCACCACCAATGTTCACTATATGAAGAAAACCATAACAAAATTGAGAACCTGGAAGCTTTATATAGTGGCATTTGACCTTTGTAAATAAGAATTCTATTTAGTGAAAGCCAATGTCAGTGAAAACCAAGGCTTGCAGAGTCAAGTATCACTGACTTTTAAGGCTTCCTGTGGTAACCGTTCATGCAACAAACTCCTTTTCTGGAGAGCTCAAGTCATCAGATGTAGACCGCTTTTGCAAAAAATTGTAAGTGGTAGGAAGTGGAATAAACTGTCCACCACGATTATAACCAAATACATTCCCATGTCTAAACATTGGGAACTGTTGATAATATCTACCGAGTGGTGCAAGTCCAACTAAACCGTTTGGGTATTGTGGTGCGATATTGAAGCGAAATCCAGTAGGAAAGACATTTGATGGAACGGAAATTTGTACTCCGTTATTGTAGATAAAGTAGTTGTTATTAAATTGGTATAAAGGGTTATTGTTATAAACGGGTAAACCAAAGGTGCTGTAACTGAACAGGCCACGCTGGAAATTGAACTGTCTGGTGGCCAGATGCTGGGTACTAGTTTCTTCTACAAATAAAACAAAAGTATTGGTCAGCTCTGTGAAAGAAGGATATGTAGATCTTTGTCATATGTACCTTGTTGACCAGCAGTAGAGTGTAAGGCAATGAGGAATGCAAAGACATCAAAGTACATTTTTTTAACAAACATCTTGCAAGAGTGTTGAGTGAATACGATTTGCAAAGTAGGCGAGAGTGAGTTATATAAGATAGATAAATTCTGATAGATGCGCGAGTAAGCTGAAGAGTTGTTGGTTGAGATTGATTTATGGATATCTATGACCACCCTTCATAGGTTTTTCTTTCACGGTGAGGTGAGTGGCTTTTGCCTGAGATCCTCACCTGTCAGCTTGACATTGTGCTCAGAGCCCTCCATTTCGGCTCGGATGGAGCTGATGAATGAAGCCTGGTTCAATAAGACATCCCTCAAAATTTCCTATTTACTTACCACTCACATATCCAAATGTCGCTCGGAGCGTCGGCGCGACTGCAGTGCAATACTTTTATACATATCTCTCGACCAAAGATCAATCGCGGGTGTTGGGCTGAATATGGAAGCGTGCCAAGACCTCAGCGTGTTGAAGTGAATTCCTTGGATCTTTCCGTTTTGACAGCTTCACCCTCGGAGACGCAGACGTATCCTTTTGTCGCGTAATTGGGGGCAGTGCAACTTGCACTCAAGTCGCTTGGAGCATCGAAGATAGGCCGGGTCCACAACTCCGCCCTGGACAGGAGCAAATCACAGGGTACACGGAAACTAACTCATGAATCATACCTGGCAGCGGAGTGCTACGTAGCACCGGTTGCAGGCCCAGGAAGAGCTTGGTGCTTGTTAACCGTCAAAGTCCTCAATTGACTTGATCGTAATTATACATCTTGACTCTGAACTATTTCCTTCGAAATCATATCTATGTTATTCTCAAGATCCTTGACACTTCACAATGGCAAAGATTGTAAAATTACCGTATTATAAGCCGTTTGCGCCCAAAGAATGGATCATGAAATGCTTCAGATTTTTTTTTTACAAAAAATGAATCTGCTTCTCAGGTGGGTTTTTCTCAGTGCGTTTTAAAAATTTGAAAAAATTGAGCAGGATATTTGATGAATGAGTATCAGATCTTGTTGCTCTACCAGAAGCATGCAGCTCGAACAAATAATGAATCTCGGTACGACTCTGTATACAATCCTCAACAGAATCAGCTAGAATCATCTCGCTTGAAAAAGCCCAAAGGAGTAAATACCAAAGCAATCTCAAAGCCTTCCAACCTGCCAAATTGGTTTCAATACATACTTACTCAAGTTTTTATACTTGATCATTCAATTTCTCTTGAATCATCAAACCATCCTCTTCTTTAACCCTTCTCCTCAAGTTTTCTCTTACCAAAAAAAAATCTCATTGATGAAAGGAAAAAAAAGATCTAATAGAAAAAAACCAGATCAACACACAAAAAAAATCAATTGAAAAACCAAAAGAAAAAAGAAATTTTTCCTTTCAAAGCTTTCAAAAAAAATCAATCAAACTATCTTTGGAAAAAAATAAGCCTTTTATAATTTCTAGTCAAAGATCTTTTTGAGATTACATATACATCTCATCTCATCAATTTGCACACTCTAATTTTTTCCAAATCCAACTTTTATCCATCCATCCATCAATCCATCAATCCACTAACTAATGCTTAGGACCGGTAGTAGGTGGAGGTGGATTGTACACCAACTTTCGACTTTTAATACCAGCCCATTTAAACCTCTTGACCCAAATACTCAAAGCCGTCAAAGTAGCCAAGATGATCACCGATTGTAATCCCATCTTCTTTCTTTGATCTAATTCAGGTTCAGCCGTCCAAGCTAAGAAACTTACGACATCTTTAGCTAATTGAGATGTAGTGGCTGGAGTCCCATCTGGGTATTCTACTACTCCATCGTACAAGACTCGAGCCATACCGATCGCACCACCTGGGAAATAAGGACTGATGGATCCCACACAACAAGATAAGCGATCTGAAGTTCAACATAAGACGCAAAGAAAACAAGTACTCACTTGTAATTCAGTCCTTCTCTGATCTGTACACCGGCTGGTGGATCCACATATCCAGTTAACAAAGCCATCACATAATCAGCACCACCGTGTCGAGCTTTGACCATCAAACTTAGATCAGGTGGTAAGGCTCCTGCATTGGCTGATCTAGCTGCTTCTTCATTCGGATAAGGTTTTGGCATATAATCTGAAAGTTTTCCTGGTCTTTGAAAGTTTTTGCCTTCGTCATCTGGTCCATCTTCGTACTCTACTTCACCGGCCATAGCTATATTGAATGTTGACAAAAGGTTATATTAGTGTTTTGGTTCAATCCTTATCGTTGAGATCGGATTCATGTGATAGCCTTCTTAGGGATAGAAAGTGATGTTTGCATTGGGGTTTGATCACTTACCTTTGACTTCATCGACTGTATGTGAGACACCGACCAAGTTTCTCCAAGCGATCCGATCGAGTGAGTGGCATGCAGAACAAACTTCACGGTAAACTTGATACCCACGACGAATGCTAAAAGACGGAAACAAAACCAAGACCTCCAATCAGTTTCCCCAAACCCACGTCCAAGTGATGATTATACGTACGCAGCATGATCAAAGGTTTCAAAAGGTCCTTTGTGAGCCCAAGGATAACTAGGAGCATGAAGTCCGTGTTCAGCAGCAGTCATAGCCTAAAACCCGATCCAAGGTTTGGTCAACTGGTTGTGTGAAACTCAATCGATCAAGTTCATCACTCACTTGTGCTTCCGAAATAAATGGAACACCGTATAACTGAGTGTACCATGTTAAAGAACCAGCAGCAAAGACAGATGAGACCACTGCAGCTGTCCTTGAAGTCAAGACCGACTAAACCAACCCCCCCCCAAAAAAAAGATATTGTACCAAATCTCTTGATCAGTTTTCTCTTTCTTCAATCATCATATATATATACTGAATTCCAAGTTGTCTAACGAAAGATGATCGATTGATAAGTTCGGTTTAATGAAGAAGTTTGAACTGACCTCTGCTTTTGAAAAAGTAGTATTAGTGGAAATTGAACGAGACGAGAATCGAGGTAAATGACTCGTGAGTTGATGACGTGATGCTTGAGATTTTAAGATGTTTGAAAATGGAATTCTAGTTGAGAAAGCCATCATAGAAAGTTAATTGTTTGTTTCTTTCTTTTCTAATTAGATGCTCGTTGGTTGGTTGGTTTGGTTTGGGTTGGATTGATAGCTATCGATCGGGTCGGTTGAAATCGGGTCAATTCTTGATACATACTTGGGTATGTCACTGGTCTGTTACTTGTCAGTGAAAGATCACACGTTTCCTGATCGACCCATCCCAGCGAGTGTTTTGGAAGCTCTGGTTCTCTCAAACTCACCTTAACTCATACCTCACCATTTCATCAAAAAGGAGAATCCCATTGCACCACCTCAATCAGACATATCTTTTCATGTATCTTTCCCTCATCAAATTCATCTGCTAAAATCTATGGCACATAGAATAATAGACAAAATAGATTAACCAATCATTAGGTGACCGTGTTATGTAGAAGTAGTCAATCTATTCACCAAGTGAATTCAAAATATGCACCAACCAAAAGCAAAACAAACAGCTCAATAAGTTAATAAAATATATTGATTAAATTCTTATTTCTCTAAAGAGACGAAGAAATAAAGAAGACAAGGATATTTACAAAAGTATGAGCTATATAAATGCTAGAATAAAAGGACTAAAGGTAAAATACCAAACAAAGTTCAAAATATAAACAAATAAGAAGTAAAAAAATGCATATATGTATGTTGAAATTGAAGCCTAAACCTTAAGACCAGATTTTTTGATAAGAAAGTCATTTCATCTTGCAAAGAAAGGTCAAAACATAAGAACAATTCAATTCATTGACCCATTAACCTGCGGCCCCAATTCAGAATTCTTGAGATCTGAGCTTTTTATATACACGGCTTCTTACATTATGATATCCGTAGACAGTTGTTCAAACTCCTGATTAGTGTTCAATGACGTAACGGTTTTTTATCAACTTTCAACCAAGAATTCTTTGTATGGTTATCGATTTCTTTCCCTTAAGACTTTAACATATTTTCAATAATGTTCTCTTAAATTTTATATGATCATGATATATACAATCAGTAGGAACTATGTATCAGATAAAATAAACCCTTCTTTTGGGGGAGGGTTTGATCAATTTTTTTAAAACTTTTCAACTCATTAAAATAAATCCGATCCATCCAGAAAAAACTCCCAAAACTTCATTAAATCTTGATTCAAACCCACACCAAAGAAGAAAAAAAACCCAATCATCTCTAAACCTTCAAACACCCAACCCCCAAGCTTTTCATTCCAAAAAGACAACCAACTTTGATTTTATTTTTTCTTAGCACTAAGTTCCACAGCTATTTTAAAACAACCCAATAAACCAGACAACTGTAATTTCTCACTACCACCCGTCGAAAGTCTATACCTAACCAAACCCCCACCAAAAAAAAGAAATCCATCAATTAAGAAAAGTATAAGAAGAAAGGGTTTTGGGGAAAAACTTACTCGATTTGAGAAAGTTGATCTAAAAGATAAATTTGAGCCAAGTTACCTAACTCAACTGTTTTGAGAAACTCGTAAATACCTAAAATTATGTCTTGGAGAGCTAGACCGAAGTTCACTTTGATGTCTTGGATTCCTAGAACCTCCCAAAAAACCCCAAACCAAAAAAAAATCAGAAATGAATTAAACGATTTTGAGTTTTTTTTCTGGAAGGGGAAAGGTTTTTTTTACGTTTGAAACTTGTTTGGAATTCTTCATTCATCATGCTTTTTACTATATCTTCAATTTGTTTAGGATGTGGACTACCTGTACATTCGTAAACTGAATCTTCATCTACTTTTCCATAACCTGAATGACATGCCTATTCAATCCCCCCATAAAAAAACATTAAAAGACTTGATAAATTGGGTTTATTAGATGAAGGTTGTGTGACTTACTTGCATTACATTTAAAACTCTTCTCATATCACCTTTACACAAGTTCAACAAAGCTTTTCTACCATCTTCAGTAACGACCAAACTAATTCCCCCCCAAAAAAGAAAAATCAATTCCCAAACCACCAAAAGCGTTCAAAAAGGTTTTAAGGGTTTTTTGAAAGTTACTTTTCTGAATCAATCACTTGTCCAACCCTACGATCTACTTCTGGTAAATCTAATGGACCGAATCTAAACTTTGTACATCTTGATTGGATAGCTGGACTGATCCGATTAACGTAATTACAAATTATACAAAACCTAACGTTTTTGGTGTATTGTTCGATCACTAAACCCGTAGAAAGAACGAAAATGAAAGTCAGGATTCGTAAAGGTTTTAAAGAGAGATTCGGGATTGACCTCTTCGTAGGGCTGATTGAGCTGTTGTGGTCATTTGATCGGCTTCATCTAGTATGATTAATTTGAAACCAGAACTAATACAACACACACATCCGAATCGATCATAGTATTTCAGCTTCATCTGGTTTACAATTCAGATGATGAGAAGCAGAAGTGATACCTAAAGACCATTCTTGCACTAGCAAAGTTTTTAATCTGTTCACGAACCACCTCGATTCCTCTATCATCACTTGCATTCAACTACCAAAAAGACCAATCACCCACAGAAACTTATTAGAAAGATTAGAATGGATGAATCGAATGTGTAGGTGAATGACTAACTTCTAAAACATTGTTTTTAAAACTCATAGGAGTTTGGTATAATTGACGAGCAATAGCTAAGATAGTTGAAGTTTTACCTGTACCTGGTGGTCCATAAAATAAAAGATGTGGTAGTCTATTTGAAGTGATAAATTTTTGAACTTTTTAAATCATTTTCCAACAAAAAAGAAAAAGAAACGAAATTAGTCTTTCTTGCATAATTTTTTGGGGCGAGGAGGTGAAAGAATTGTTGAGGATAAAACGTTACTTGTATAGATTATGTCTTTGTGTGAAACTACTTCTTCTAATGTTGATGGTCTATATTTTTCTACCCTATTAAACCCCCCAACCAAAACGATTGATTAGATTCTTGTGGTGATAGTTTGGTTTGAATGGATTAAGAGGTATTGGTGATGGAGAGGAATAGACATACCATGGTAAGTTATCTTTTTGAGATTTTTCTGTTTCTGATTGGATTGATTCGTTTGTTGCTTTTGATTTTCCTTTATCCATGATTGAGGGTTGAGAAGTTGATTGAGAAGTTGAAGTGATAGTTCTGATGGTTTGAAGTTGAGTCGCGGTGTCACTGAATGAACTTAACTAATCAGTCGCGTCAACTTATGTAACCATAACTTAATCTCATCACTGTTACCTGTATCACCATCACATCACTCCAGTCACAGTGTAAAGTCAAAGCCATCCTTCATCAAAACTT
Organism: Melampsora larici-populina 98AG31; assembly: GCF_000204055.1. Taxonomy (NCBI): domain Eukaryota; kingdom Fungi; phylum Basidiomycota; class Pucciniomycetes; order Pucciniales; family Melampsoraceae; genus Melampsora; species Melampsora laricis-populina. Next base: position 1,027,099 of record NW_006768776.1, read on the forward strand.
CTCTTCCTCTTCCCCCAGTACCACCCAGACCAAAAATGACACCCACTCCCAACCTAAAATCAAAACTAAGAAAAAAGAAATCCGAAAAGCAACAAAACCCAAAACTTTCAGATACATTAAGTTCAGAAGACCTATTTGATCATTCAATCTCACAAGAAGAACAAGCCGAACGTTACCAATTCGGACCCAAATCAAAATCACATTACATTCAATCCATCACAACATACCAAAAAGTTATCCAATTAGAATCAACTCTCCATACCCCAAACCTTAAAAGATTATTCGATAGTTTTTTCAATTGTGGAAAACTTTTGGTACATTTTGGACTCACGTTTTGTGAAACCCATGATGAGTGTTTGAGAAGTTTGGTCGAAGGGGTTGGGTTTGGAAGAGAAGCTGTGAGGGTTATGGAAAGTTTTGGAGATCGATCGGAGTTGGTTGATGCTTGGTTTAATTTAGGTTCAAGTTTAAATAGTTTAGGTGAACTTCTTTCTACTTCTATTGGTTCGGATGGAGGTGATGAAGAGAAAAGTGAGCTGGTTTGGGATGAAGCTAGGGGTTTGTTTATGAAGGCTTTCGAGTTACAAAGTTTAATGTTTATGGAACAGTCTAAAGGAATTCAATCGGGTTCAGACATCGATGATCATTCTGGAGAAGAAGAAGAGGTACTTGATGTAGATGATGAGGATGGAAATCAGGTTTCGGTCAAAGAAAGCTTTGTGGTCACTCCTTCGGTTATGATTGATACATTGGTTTCATTAATAGATGTGCTTTTATCACTTTTACCAAACCGACTTGATCAAATCATTCCAGAACTAAATCAATACGGATCTGAACTTTTAAGAATCGGACAACTTTCTAAATCATCACCCATTCCGATAGACCAAGATCTTGAAGTTTCGAATTGTTTAATCAGTGTTGAATTATCGATTATTGAAAGTTCTTTGTCTAATTCGAATCTGGTAGGACTGAATGGGTTTGAAGATCGGTTGAAAGTCATCATGGAACAATTAAACAAACTTGAAGACTCTTTCAATGAAAAACAAAACTTACATCCAAGTTTTTTAGAATTCATTAATTTCACTAATAATCATTCAACACTCTGTACTACTTATAGTTTAGTTTTATTTGCATTAAATTCATTAACTTCATCCAATTTAGAACTCTTACAAACTTTATGTGAAAAAACTCAAAGCTTTCATGAACTGATCTTAAAACACTTGCAAGGATATCGAATCAAACCAATTCCCAAGCTTTTATCTTATCAAATCCCTTCAATGATCTCTTCTAGTTTATTAGGCCAATCAGAAACCCATTTACTTCTGTACTATTTATCGAATCAAACGAATGAAAAGCTTTTAAAAGATTCATTCGGGTTAGGTATTGAAGCCTTTAACCAAACCAAACCATCTATTCAACTTGTAATACATTCATTCGAACCTGAAACTATAAAACTTCAAGTGATTAAACCGACAATAAATGATACAAGAAACGATTGGAGTTGTAGAACGACCCGATCAGAAACGATCAAACAAATCATTCGTTTGAAGTTTCTGTATATTACTAGAGGAAAAGAAGGGATCAGGGAAGAAGAAGTCGTGGGCATTGTGGAAAGGGAAATCGGAACTCTTGTGAAAAGGTTTGGGGTTGGGAAAGATGAGCTCAGGAGGTTTTCGGATGAGTGTTTGGGTGATTTTGGTGGAGTGATGAGTGAGGGAAAAGAACAGGTTATGTGGAGGTGTTTGTTGAGGATGTGATTGGGGGTCTGGAAAGAAGAGGGGGTGCTTGGGTCGGATTGGAATGGGTGGTGAATTGGATGAGAATTGGATTGGAAGTCTTGGGAAGTTCATGGTTGATGTTTTTTTGAGAAATGGATTTGGGGTATATATATACACAACAAATGAAATTCTTGGAAATCAATTGCATTTCATGCCAAGTTTTTTTTGGAAAATGTTAAAGAAATTGGATTAGGAAAATCAAAAGTGAGTGTAAAACTTATAGATATTTATATTGTTTTGGAAGTTTATATTTTTTGGTTTTTTTTTTCAGAGAATTTGGAAGGACAATGTAACTTATGAGCCTCATAAAGCGAGCCTGAGTTTCTCAGGTTGGGTTGTTCTTTGTGGTTTTGCAGCTTTCATATGTTTCAGTATGTGTTGAGGAGTATTAATGTATTGCTGCATTTCAAAAATCAGTCATCCCTCATCTCTGTATCGTGGCCTTGCTGCCATTCCATTGTATCTCAGACATTCAAAAAAAATCAAAATTGAATTCTAATTTCAGTTTTGAACTGGATTTTAGCAAGCCAACACTTTGAATTTCTTTGATTTTCAGTGGATTAGGTTTTCTCAATGTCCAACATATAATCATTGTGTCTGTGTAGGGTTTGCTTGTTGACAAGTGCACACCGACTCCCTTTGAGGCAGAAAAGCACGTCATGCGGCAAATGCTACCCGGACACGGTGAATGATATGATAATATGGTGTTATTCAGAGATCTTATGATCTTTTTTTTGGTAGCTTAAGCAATTCATCTTGACCTTACAGTTGTTAAGATGGATTTTACAATTTGAATTTGATTGGTATCACTCATGTTTGAAAACTTGACTTTTTGTTGGGATCATTAAGGTCTGTAAAAAGTTGATTTTGTTGGGATGTTTCAAGAGTGAAATGAGAATTACAAGAAGTTTTAAGAATTAGACTAGGTAATTACAGATGATAAAAACGGTATATTAGTCAAAGGAAACCAATGTTGAAGATATAAGGTATACAAACACATTTGGAGAGGATTGAAGGGCTTAGGAAATGGTTCTTATCTTGTTTGGTCTGATTAATTTGACCTATCACTCTCAAGTACTATAGTCTGATACAACAGAGCTTGGTATTCTCAGGACGTCCTTGTAATCAGTGTTTGGTGCTTGAAGTTGTCTGGGTAAATGAAAATACCTATGGTCTTCATGGGATTAGAAAGTAGCAAGGTAATGTGATACTCTTCTATTTAAACAAGACCTACAAGTCAAGATGTGCAAAAGATGATAAGACATAAAGAGTAACACAGCCTGAGATACTCACTCAAGCTTTGCTTGGACTTGGTTCATGAAGGCTTGAGGATTTCAGATTTCAGATTTCACTGAAGCAGGTTTCAATTCCTCTGGTGCTGGCATGTTTAGAAAAGACTTTTTCAAGAGAAATGAAATATACATGTCCTTTCATGGCAGTGCATAGGTCCAAATTCTGGAAATCAGATCTTGACTCTAAAAAAACCTGAAAATGTACATATTTTGCTGGTAGGTCAGCCTTTTTTTCTCACCTTTGCTCCTACTTAGAGAATAATAACAACTCATGGCTCAGTCTCATTAGCCAATTCCATATCAAATTACATATGTAAACATATGCAATTAGACATGTACACATATGTAAACTAAGGCAGAGACTATTTCACAAGCAATAGACATCCATGAGTGAACATCACATGTGTATCACAGAAGTTACACTTGTGTAAAATAAATACAGCTCTTCCTAGAAAGATTGACAACTTTTTAGGAGAAAGTCATCTCCATAGCAGGCAAAATCAGAGAAACAACTTGATTACAGGTTCAATTTCTTCTGTAATCTTCCAATTAGCAGAGAGAAAAAACCTTTTGAAAGGCAAGGTTTTGCGTGTCAATGAGATCTTCAAAAGGGATCCATATTTGTTGAGATGGCTGTAATTAAACAATTATTATTACATACAAGAAAATTGTATGTAATAGAAGTTGAACCACAAGTTGAACATGTAGAATTTTCATGAAAATTCATCATCACCATTACATTCAACAAAATTATCAATAAACTTCATCAATCAGATCAGTAGAGTCCTTGTCCTCATTTCTTGGACATTGTACATTTCTCTAATTGATCAATCTAACTGTTGATGGTTGAAGTTCTTTTGAATACTTTTATTTTTGTCAAGAGTCAATCCTTGCAGTACTGCTCAAGTTATTAAAGGAATCCAATAACCTGAGAAAGTCTAAATTCACAGAAGTACCTCTGTATTAAGAGTTTATAGAACTTCAAGAGTAATATTTCCCTTGATGAACAAACTCTAGAGTAGACTAGAGTGTTGTTGGCTTGAGCACAAGACTAGACTGTAGTTTCTACTTATCATCCTGCTAGAAGATATTTTGTTTTGCATTAAGTCTTGGATTAGAACCAAAATTCTGTGTTGAGAGGTCATTCCAGTGAAGTCAGTGCTGATTTAATGACAATGCTTCTTTTACAAACTTATTTAGACCTTCAAATAAGTTTATTATTCAAAGCCTATTCTTTTGTGATTTACTAGCCCAAAACACTCTAGTAGCTCACATAGGCTGTTGACCCCCTTGCAAAATTTCCTTTCCATTGTGTTCACATGGGTTGGTTCCCTTTATCCTGGTTACCTACTACATTTGATGAACCCACTCACCCTTCTCCTTCATTATTTTTTTGTGTTTCATTTTTTTTTGTTTTGATAAAATTTTACTTAGGCTACGTTTGGCTGGTGCATTTTAATGCACATTAAACCAAAAATTACATTAAAAAAATAGTTGTTTGGCAGCCTTTTAATCCAAAATTTTAATCGATTTAAACACCCAATAATGCACCAATAATGCACTTAAAAATAATTGACTCTACAGTCGATTATTTCGCTGAAACGGTGCATTATTGGCTTTGGTTTACCTCGATCCCACCCAAAGTTGACCTTTTCAACTCGCTCATTGATCTTAAACATACCACTCTCCCACTTCCCTCAACTCATTCATCTAGACAAACTGTGTCTCAATTGTTATAAAAGCACGGATTAGCCATCTCTTCATTGTTGTCTGAAGATGAACACAAAGAAGTTGACATTTTTGAACCTCTAAACAGTCAGCTCTATAAGAACAAGAAAAAAATGAGACAACTGATGTTCAGACTTCTTCTTGGATGAAAGTGTGATTTGGACACAATCTTTTGAATCATTTCTGAGAAAGATCAAAATATCCCCTAAATCCATCAGAGTCGCACAGGCCCCACACTTTGCCTTGAAGATCAAGTCAAATTTTCTTACCTAAACCAAGGTTGGTGTTGAAGACTTCCAAACGTGAGTTGCATTAAAATGCACATTATTGACTAAAATTGAAATTTGGGATTTTAATTGCATTAATGCATTTGTGGCAACAAAATGCACTCAACTTTCAGGTACATCAAATTAAGACAACCCAGCCAAACATAGCCTTATTTTTGTCTTTTGTGTCTTTCTCACTTCTCAATGGATCATTCTTTATTTGGTTATTTTTCTCTTCAATTTTTCCCATAAAAAGTCTTCTATAGTATTGGTTTTTATGTTGTTTAAATTTATGTTCTTATTTTTTAGTTTCCTTTTTTATCATAATATATTATTATCCATTTTTTGTTTGGTTCATGTTTTTGTTAGTGTTGCAAGATTTTTGGTTATGTTTTTTTTTGCATGATTTTTCTTATTGGTTTGTTTCCGCTACCAACCCGTAGGTTCTTATATTTCATTCAAGCAATTTAGTCACTTGGTCTTGAGATTTGCCCAACCCATTTGATTGCTTTAATATTTTTATACTAAGGACTTTGTAAGTTTAATGATTCACGTTTCTAACAATTCTATTCGTAAGTAATCTAATAATATTCGCTAACAACCTTCTTCCTCCAGACCATGTTTCCTTCACAACATGTGATTATATATTTTGTAAACATGACAAATCATTACAGTGATCTTCACCTGGAGCCTGCTTTCCAGCTACATAGAACCTGATTTCCGGGGTCTTAGCCACCCCCACCAATGAAGAGTGTGTGTGTGTGAAGAATGAAGATGAAAGGAATTCCGAATGATGATATGTGTGTATGGAAGGAGATAGAGGTTTAAGGTTAAGATGTTTTTGACTGGTTAAGTGATAAATTTTTCTTAACAGATCGGAAGACCGAGTGGTTTATGTAAGAGTATGTACAGTTTCAAATCGAAATCGAATTGATTGAGAAAAGCTGAGAATGTATTGAACTTTAAAGTGAAAATATCAACACAATACTGACTAGTATTTGGTTTTCTTCATTCATTAATACATACTAACCATCCATCCATCACTTTATCATCAAGTCTTTAAACAAACTCTTTAATCTTCTTTACTTTCTTAATCTTTCAATCTTTACTTTTCTTATTATCTTTTGTAAAATCAAACCAAATCAAATGGCTAACCATCCATCAACTACAATCACTCCGATTCATTCTAATCTATCAATCGATTCATTTCATCAAATCAAATCATCATCATCAACACCATCTCCATCACCTTTACCTTCGTGTTCAACAACAACAACAACAACGTTTATCAAATTAACTAATTCATCAAACTCTAAATTACCTTTGGTTTATAAGGCTCAGGATGATATCAATCGATTCCAAACCGATCAAGATTTTATTAATCATATTCTTCATGCTGATGATCAGAATCGTTTAGAACCTTTTCTTGATTTGGATGACCATTCGATTCGGTCTAGATCGAGTTGTGCTTTATTGATTCGTGAGAAATTGATGTCGATTTGGAGGTAGGTCTTTTCCTTTCTTCTTTAACTTGTCTTGATCGACTTTTGAACTGATTTCGTTTGGTTCTTTCACTTTTTGTAGGTTGGTGGATCCTCGTAAGCCTAATAGACATCGTAGGTTTCTAGAAAGAACCAAATCAAAGTAAGTCATCCGTTCAACACCTTTGCTTTTCTATCCGTTTCCCATCTAAATCATTTTTGGTTTCTTTGAACCAGACTTAAAACATCTACATTTCAACAAGTTCATCAACTCTTACTATTCAATTCGATGATTGAAACCTTAAACAATTATAACGAGACCTTGAAACGATTCCAAAACAATTCATCAAAACTACATAGATGTTTGATTAAGTGGGATAAACTCAAGAGTAAAGATCAGTCCTTTACGAGTACTTCACTTGAGATCTCCTTGAACCTTCAACGCTTTATGGAACATATTCATACTTATTATCCTACTTCTTATCTTACTCTTCATCCTGATCCTGATCAAGAAGAAGAAACCGAAGAAGAAGTTGAAACCGAAGAAGTTGAAACGGAAGAAGAAACCCAAGAAGAAGAAGAAGAAGTAATAGCAGACCCAGAAGACCCACCCACCGCACCACATTCCTCAACCACAACCAAGAAGATCAGTCTAAGAGCTCATCTATTAATCCGATTTAAACTACATCAACTCAGAACGAATGCAAGAAAGTTTAATAAACAGTTTAGATTACATGAGAATGAGAAGATGGAATTGAAATTGATGGGAAACGAATGTATTTTTAAGATGGTTAAGGATGGAAAGGTCTTGTTGGAAATTAATGATTTGTTGGTTAAGTTTATACTTGATTTGGTAATCTTGAGAAAAAAGTCTGGGTAGATTGAGAAAGGTCTTGGGAAAGGTTGGTTGAGAGGTTCAGCTGGTTGGAGTGCGTACTGGGAACTGGAGGGTTTGGGATCGTTTTTTTATGATTTATGATTTCTTCTGTTCAGGTTTTGGTATCATAGGTTTCGTTCTTTGGTTCTTTGGTCTTTTGGTTTTGTGTGAAGAAAGAGGTTTGATGTGCAATTTATTTTGAATTTATGGTTTGGTTTGGTTTGATTTGATTTGATGGATTATTAATTATACTCACTCTTTGTTATAGTTTTGAGACTGTTTTTTTCTTTTCTTTCCTTTCCTCTCATAATAAGAAGATACCTGATTTTTTTTTGTGTGTGTGTGTGTGTGTGTGTGTTTTTTAGAAAAATCTTGAGATATGTTATATAACATCCAATGTATTTAAGAATTTTTTTTTGAGTCTTTTTTTTTGAGGATATATGTTTTTGATGAAGAAGGAAAAAATATCAGGAATTTTATTTTTTTATATACTGTGGTTTGGTTTTTTGATTTTACCCTTTTTGATTTTTTGATTTGATTTCATTTGATTTCATTTGATTTTAGTTTGATTTTGATTTTGATTGTTTTTTTCTTTCTTTTGGAAAAAATACATGGTGCTTTGTGTATTATATATAATGACATTTTTTTGCTGGTTTTATATATCAAGATGGTTTGTTGATCTGGTTTAGGAAAGATAAAGTGAGATCCTGAGGTTTTATTTAAGGTTTTATTAGAAACCTTTGAGTTTGACTGGAAGGAATCCAAGGAAATACAGTCAGGTTGTAGGTTTGGTCTGGTTAAACCTTGGGGTTCAAGCTCAGAATTAACTTTTTACTCAAAAGGGAGCAATAAGTAGTATCAGAATGACTGAGTCTGTGTCATGTAATGAAGAGATCAAGTTTTAGGGCATATGTGTTTAATTATTTCTTCTTTTGGCTTACACACTTGTATGTATAGTTGGTGGTGCCAAGATTTGTTTTGGTATATCCAGGTGAGTGTGAGTGAGTGTTGAAGTTTTTTGGAGGGAGAGGAGAGTACTTGGTTGTTATACATAGTTTGATTAAAGTGGTTGAAGACTCAGAAAACTCTGGTATACACCTATGAAAGTGGAGCACAAGAACTGTAGACTTGACTGATTCCTTTACTCTTTGCAATGTCAGGCTTCCATCAAGGAACTGAAATCATATGACCTTATGGAGCCTACCAAGTAAAAATATTAATTGGGAATGAAGAGTTTGGGTATGTTACTAACAAATGAAAAAGATAAAGTGAAAGCAATGGTGGGATGGCTAACTTCCTAAGCTAAGTTAGTGCTTAGTGGTGCAATGGCATTAGCTTAGTGATTTTTTATTGCTGAGCTAGTGCTAAGGATTTAGCGCTCATAAGCTAAGCTAATTGGATTTCAAATTTACATTAGCTGGTCTGCACTGAGCTAATTAGGATTAGCAGGATTTGATCAGGCAAAGCCCTTAGAGCATCCACTATGTTGAGGGTGTTTTATCGTAAATTTTGCGGTCCTGATCGCAAAATTTAATCATGCGTGTTGTAGCTAAGTTGTTAACCGCATGAAATCCACTATGGGATGATGTAACGTAGGATTTAACTACGATAATCTGTTCTTAGAACACTATACACGCTATGGCAAAGTCGAGACTTGAATTGAAGTATCTTACCACGCCTCACCCAGCTCACTTCTATGATGATGACTACCTTGGTAGCCAGAAAGAACCAAAATGATGGCTTCAGGTGTTGACAATGAGCATCGAGCTTTCTCACATCTTGCTCGATCTTGGTGAAATCAATCGCACGGAATCACTTTTTTTTAAAACAAAATGCGTTTTTTTTAGCAAATTCAGAGTAAACAGCTACCATCAACAAGCTGTGATTTTGAGGGACAAGGGAAGATTTTGATTGAAGGTGGTGAGTGCAGAGTGGGATGGATACAGATAGATCATTTGATGGCTGTTGACCGATTTGATGCGCCAAAAGTCTACGATAAATCAAGTCGTAGGCTTGCGTAGATTTGAACAAGGGGAGTGCAAGATTTGACGCAGTCGTACGGACCGCATGTCTAAAACAGGTCCATAGTAGACCTGTCTGGATTTTAGCGTTATTCTAACGCTAAATCACATTGTTAACGCACCCATAGTGGATGCTCTTAGCTTAAGAAAAGTTCAAGTTTTATATGGGGATAGATATGAGTTTTGTTCTTTTCTTCTTCTTCTTTTGGTTTACAATCCCTTATATATAGTTAGTGGTGCAAAAGATTTGTTTTGGTGTGTGTGAGTGAGTGCTGATTTTTTGAGGGATAGGAGGAGGGTACTTGGTTGTTATGCAGGTTTTGATCAATGTGTTTAAAGACTCAGAAGACTTTGGTATGCACTTATGAAAGTGAATCACGTAGAAATGTAAACTGGACTGATTCCCTTACTCCTTCATGGAGCCTGAGGCTTCCGGAGGTGCCACCCTACGTCGGATGAACTTTCTCTGCTGAATAGTGCTAAGGCACCTCGTGTACCCACCGGTGTGTGTACTTCCCAGGTGCCTTTCCTTGTTCACCTCGTACGGGGCGTTGATGATTAAACTCTCAAAGACATTTGACCCGGTGCCTCGTGAAGACCCTTCACATTGGTCAATACGCCACCCATTCACGGCACTGACGCTTCTAAATTGACCAAGAGCTCTTGGCTAAAGGCTGCATAGTTCCTTTACACGTGTCTCTGGGGCTTGAGCCCGAGAATAGCGGTCGTCGAAATGTATTTACTACATATATAACGCTGCTTTTGCTAAGGAGGCATACTGAAGCCCCCATCATCCACTGTCTCTCCTGAGTTTTTGCGGCCTCTCCAAGTTGCTCTTTCTCTTCTGTCAATCTTGTTAAAAGCGTTTCAAATTCAAAGACTTCATCTTATTCTGCGAATCATGTCTTGGAAGCTACTAGCGAACCCCATTCTTTATCTTGCGCTCGTGTTCCTCCTCGCGGGAGATCTCGGGTCACAGATCTCTGTAAATGCTTACGGTATAGAATGCACCTACTCGTGGCATTTACCATTTACCCCTCAGGGGAAATATCGTCAGTCCAACGTTTCCCTTTGACATTAAGTTTTACACTTCTTCAAAGCCAATCAATGGCATTTTCAGGGACAATGCGAGCTGACTCAATAAATAATATCTTTTCAAAAAACTCGTAGAGTGCGTAACAGCTGAGATTCCTGAATCGAAGAAAGGTAAAAAAGATGGGAAGCGCCAGCAGTATTATTCTTGTTCATGGTGCGGAAGGGGAGATAACAAACCGTCTTGTACGAAAGAATTTTATTTTCTTCAATCAAAGTGAATACAAAAGACGGAGCGCTTACCTTTTTTGTTTTGATGGAACTCTACAGCTTGTTATGACTGCGCTACCCAGAACGGTGTATCGGTCACTGGTCCGAATGGATCATGGGATTGCCCTGCCGGAATAGACACGCAACCCGGGCTCGGGGAAAGACAATATGGTTGAGTCAATTTGCTCCTTATCGTCTCTGAGATGATCAATTTTATATCTTGAGATGTTGTGAATTTCGAGAATTCAGTGCAAAGTTTTTTTAACTCCTAATGAAGTTTTACTCACCAGAGCGCTGATTGTATTTGAAAACTATTGTTTTTAACTTTTGGGTTTCGTAAACCAAAGTTTGCTCGCGTTTTGAAAACAGCGTTCAGGTTGACTATTACTGCAAGCGCCGACATTTGAACCAAGGTAAGTTTTACCATCTAGAGCTCATTTAAGTTCATAATTTGAATTTAATTGATAATGATCACTAACTGCTGCTTTGGATGGATTGAACCTGGCCATATCTACTATGGCATTTAGCATGTCCTTCGGAACTGTGCAAAGCTATTACCGCTTGAAAACTACATGATACAATACTTATTCTCAGCATTCCTGGTAGCACAGAAGTGGGCTCCTCATCTCAAATACATGGTGTGCTACACATACTTGTCTTTCTTTTTTTCCTTCCCTGCAAACCTCGTCTTGAAATCTCTCTTGCATTTCTCGCGGGCAATTTTTAACAAGATCATGTGGCCTTGGTGTGTTTAATATACATGTGCTGAATTGCAGAGCCACTGTTTTCCACCCAATTTCTGTCAACGTATATATTCAAGAGAGGACTTCAATAACCAAAGCTGTGAGTGAAACCCAATCTGAGTGGTAAGTGCTCCAAGTCGGGCAGACATGTTTTGATATGAAGGCCTCAAGTTTGGTGTATGTAGCATCTCAGAAATATTATGACAGAATCACCCAGAGTTGATGATGATGAAATCGACACTGTGATATCATCTAAACGTATATATGTTTGACTCCATATGGACCTGGAGCCTAGAAAAAATATGAGCGTCATGTACATTGTACATACTGGAAATGATAAGCTCTATATAAGCCCCTTGCCAGTTAAGCTTACAGAAAAGAGAGCGTGATGAAATAGTAACTTCTTCAATTGACATCTAACCAATAGAGGATATCGATCCTTTTGAAATAGGAAATGTTTTTGAAGGCTACAAATAAAATCTTCGGCGTTGCATTCCAGTACCACGACTGTCTGGTTCCTTTCTTTTGAACTAAAGATAATCAATGCAAGCTTCACGGTGCTTACAGTTATAAAAATGTCACACAGCGGTACATTCCTGTAAGACACCCTGTGATCTAACAGGGGCATTTTGGCTTGTGGTTGGCTTGGATGGCCAAAGAGAGCAGGCATGAATCAGCTTCCGTGTGTGTCATTTGCCCTTGTTCGGCGCGAAGTCGTGGACCCGGGTCCCGATGTATTTTCGGTGCGCCAAGCGAAATGAATGGTTGCAGGGTTGCACTGCCCCCGACTCCCCCGCTGCCCTCCAAAAAGATATGCTTCTTTTTACAAGGAGTCTTTGATGGCTTAACCTGTCAAGACTGAGAGATCCAGGATCAAGAGAGGCTCATCGATAAGTTTGCAACTGTTCACTCAGCAACACGGAGGTCTTGGCATGCTGCCATACTTCACAAACAACAGCTTTCTTGGTGAAGGGATATCTTGAAGCACCGCATCCGCACCGACGCTCCGAGCACAAATTTGGATGTATGATTGTGGGAACCTGTAGAGGATTATTCTGTTGAACGAGTCTGTGTGGCTCCATCCGGGCCGGAAAGGAGGGCTCCGAGCACGTTGATGTCGAGCTTTCAGGCGAGGATTTCAGGTAAGAGCTAATCCAGCAACATGAAATAAAAAGATATATAAAGTGTGCTCATGGATGGCTACAAATCAACCTCAACCCACAACTCTTCAGCTCACCAGCGCATCCATCAGAATTTACCTATCTTAACTTACTCTCGCCTACTTCACAACTCTATCTACTAAATAGTCTTGAAAGATGTTTGCTAAACAAATGTACTTTGTTGTCTTTGCATTCCTCATTGCCATGCACTTCACTGCTGGTCAAGGTAAGTCAAAGGATTTTTTATACATGTCCTTCTTTCTATCATCTGACCGATACTTTTGTTTGATTTGTAGAACAAGCCAATATCCAAAACTTGGTCACCAGACAATTCCAGCCCAACCTGTTCAACATTAACAGATTCGGTACAGCCACTTATAACAATAACATTATATACCGAAACAATAATAACTACTTCTATCACTTTAATGGAAGACAATTCAATATTGCACCAAACTTCTTACCTTCTGGATACGGGCCTAATAACATTTTACAATACCCAACCAGTGTCAATTTCCCTGGACTTTCAATAGTTCGTAACCGACTTTACCAAGGACAATACCCATTATACAGATATAACAACGGATTTGGTTACTTTCAAAATCGACAGTTTTTTGGACTTCCTAACAACTTTGTGCTCAGAAGGTCGGTCGCATTTGATGGTGCAGAAGAGGAGTCTGTTGCTTGAATGAGTATCGACAATCCAGAAAGCCTTGTAAGTGAGTGATCTCTGACTCTATGGGCCTTGAGTTTTCACTGAAATCTGTTTCTCCCACTTAATAGCCTGGTTTGAATCCAGCAAAAGCTTTCAGGTTCCGAACTTTGTTACGGGTGCCATATATATAGTGAACATCACTTATGCTCTAGGATTGATTTCTTTTTCTATATTTCTTTTCTGTTGGTTATTTCAAATGAAGTGTTGTGTCTCGTTTCTCTTTATTTGTAACCTGTGGTAGCTCAGAAAAGGACAATTTGAGTGTTTCCAATCTTTTGTATCGTCAGACGCTTGATGAGGGCTTATTGTTATCTTGTTACAATCTTGAAATTCTCTGGTCTTCGTTTACATTTGTGATCTTGTGGGGGTGGGTTTCATTATGTTTGGTTCTTGAACAAATAACAAACTGTTCTGCAGCTAAAGTGCCAGCTTTGCGTCGATCGGCTTGACTAAAGGACACATTGTCTCCAGCATCTCCGAGCCCTTACACGGATCATAGCAATTATTCCACCATCATGACAGGCGGTCTGAGACTTTTTCAGAATTTCAAAGTGCATTCCATTTCCACCTCACTATTTGAGAAAAAAATAAATCCTATACACAGTCCTATTGAATAATCTTCAATTCTGCTTTGTTTTGTTACATTTTTTTCATCTTTCTCATCTATATATCCATTTGGACATTACTAGAGATCTTGCGGCCTGTACCACAAAGTGTGAAATCAGTGAAAGCACATCGAGTTTTCTCCTACTGGCTTCACCATGCAGGCTAAAGATATGCACATACATGGGTCATCACTGGTTCAGGGTGTGGATGGGCGCCCGGCGGCGAGGTTTTTTTTGGTCTACTGCAAGGACGCAGGTCGGACATTGATAGCCTTGCGCTTAGGTCCTGCTGATTGAAACCGAGAGTATGTACGTCCGTTGACAAGGCGGTTGTCTTCATCGTCACACCAAGTTAATATCTAGATTCGAGATTTCCATGCCGGAGAAACATCAGTCCAATGCCGATTTCTGACTTGTTTGGTTCAATTCAACCAAGTCATCACTCATCAGACTCGTTTGGATATTGTAGTCATCATTTCATCACCAATGCCACACTGAAAGTAACAGTTGTGGAGGTTGATGTTGACTGACCTGTTTAACTGAGATTATCTGATCAGGAAGTGACAAGCGGAATGTTTTGCAAATTGTCAGTCCTGTTTGTAAAATTGCATAACTGTATTTACCGATCCAGTTTCTGTGACATTTGGCTGAGCACAAATTGAAAAAAAATTCCCCACTTTCAAGTTTCAAGGTCGCATACCCAAACAAACTGAAACAACAACAAAACCACATAAAACCAACCAAACTACTTCAACCTTCGACCTCTCGAATCTTGGAAAAATCTTTCTCAACATCCCATATTCACAAATCACTTTAATCAAAACTTTCATCTTCTTCCTCAAACTTGTCCTTTCAAATCTCAAATTATGAAAATTTCACAGAAACTAGCTGCTGGTGAGTAGAACGCTGTGTACTCGGAGTACTTTATCATAAGCTAATGAAATCCTGGATCGTGTGTTACTCTGGATAGCCGAAGCCGAAGGAAGGGTGTCCTGGTCATTCGAATACTTTCCACCTAAAACCGACAATGTAAGTCTAATTTATTGCCAATCCAACAGAAATCCAACCCTGATAATTGCCTTGATACATGATATGTAGGGTGTTGCCAATTTGTACGATCGAATCGAAAGAATGTCACAATTAGGACCAATTTTTATTGATATCACTTGGGGAGCTGGTGGAACGACAAGTAATCTTACAACTGAGTTTGTTAAGACTGCTCATCGACAATTCGGTCTTGAAACTTGTATGCATTTGACATGCACCAATATGCCTCAGGAACAAATCGATAGTGCACTCAAGGTTAGTTTTTTTTTCTTTAACGTTTTATACGTACTTGTCGCCCCTTTTGTATCATACTCACAGTGTTTGAAACCTTTGATTTTATCAATAGGAAGCATATGATTCTGGCTGTGAAAATATCTTGGCACTTCGTGGTGATCCACCTCGCGGAAGTTCCGAATGGACGGCTACCGAAGGAGGTTTCACGCACGCTGTTGACTTACTTGTTAGTTTCTCATTTGTTATAGATATCGAAGTAGTCATTCAGGTTTTTGATTGTTATTTGATTACAAATCTAGCGACATATCCGGTCTACCTATGGTGACCATTTCGATATAGCTGTTGCTGGTTTTCCAGAAGGACCTACCGATCCAAACTTAACTCGACTTCAAGAAACAATGTACTTGAAAGAAAAAATCGATGCAGGAGCTAGCTTTATCTTTACCCAAATGTTTTACGATGTAGACGTGTTTATTGATTGGGTAAGAGAATTAAGAGCAGCAGGTATTAAAGTACCGGTAATCCCAGGTATCATGCCAATCCAAAGTTGGGCTCAATTCAAACGGATCACTACTTTCCACAAAACGGCGGTTCCTCCATCTTTCCTCAGTCAACTTGAACCCATTCAAAATGACGATCAAGCAGTTAGAGAAGTCGGAACTCGTTTGATTGCTGATATGTGTAGAAAAATTCTTGATTCAGACCTTGGAATCAAGATTTTGCACTTTTATACAATGAATTTGGAAAGAGGAACTAAGATGATTTTAGATGAACTTGAAATGAGTCCATACAGAGATATCACTAATCCATTGCCCTGGAGGCTGGTGGGGTTTTTTTCCTCATCCTTCATTGATGATTAAGATCTTCTAACCTTTTGCGATTTTTTGTAACAGTCTCTCTCTGGAAAACGTCGTACAGAGTCTATTCGACCAATCTTTTGGGCTAATCGTACCAAATCATACTTAACACGAACTGAAACTTGGGATGAATTTCCAAACGGACGTTGGGGAGATTCTCGTTCACCAGCTTATGGAGAATTAGACGGATATGGCATTAACATCAATCCAGCAACTGCCGAATCTCTCAAAGCTCTTTCAAAACCACCTACCAACTTATCTCAACTTGCATCGATTTTTGCTGCTTATTGTGATCCTATGAGAGCTCAACTTAGTGGAGCTCAAATTGTTAAACATTTACCTTGGAGTGATATTCCTCTTTCTTCTGAAACCTCTGATATTGCTGATATCTTGGCTAAGATCAATCAGAGAGGTTTTTTGACTATTAACAGTCAGCCTGCGGTTGACGGGGCCAAGAGTAGTGATCCTGTTCATGGATGGGGACCCAGGGGTGGTTACGTTTACCAAAAGGTAAGTTTTATCAGAGCTTCTTTTTTTATCAACATGACTATCAAATCTCACAAGAACTTATCATACGCTTCTTTCCAGGCATACCTTGAATTCTTTTGTTCACCTGAACAATTCAACTCATTGCAACGAAGATTGGACAACGATCCGGATGTGACCTACTACGCAGTGACCAAGACCGGTCAATTGAAGACGAACAACCAAAACGCAGGACCGAATGCAGTGACTTGGGGGGTCTTCCCTGGTAAAGAAATCATTCAACCTACGATTGTAGAATTAGTAAGTTTCTTGGCATGGAAAGATGAAGCATTTGAATTAGGACAACAATGGGCAGAATTATATAAAAGCAGTCTAGATGAAGAAAGATTGAAAAGTTATAAGTTCATCAAGAGTGTGATGGATAATTGGTTTTTGGTCAATATTGTGAACAATGATTATAGAAAATCTAACTCGGATTGTGAAATCCAATCAGATAGTGCTTTATTCAAATTTTTCAAACCTGAACCTATTATTGTAGAAGTAGAAGAAAAGACTGGGACTGGTGTGATGACCAATGCGATCAAAAAGATACAAGATGGGGTAGCTACATTGACGGTCACTGGGACCACCACCGCATAGAGAACAATAGGTAAATCGTCTTTTCTACTAACCAAATTCCTTAACGTTTCATTGAACATATTTTCTAATTTGTTTTTTTTCTCTCTATTTCATTTGAAAATTATTTAAGATCTTGAAACACACATACCGGGTTCTTTTATCCTTTTCAATTTCAAGAATTGCTTGAATCATATTAATTGTTTATATTTTTTCGTTTATATATTTTCTATGACCTTAACTTTAGACATGTACTACCTTGTATGACCTACTTTTTCTTGGTCATTTATATCTCGATATCTATAGATCATTCAACTGTTCTTAGATTTTTTTAACTCATCATGATGAATGCAATGTGGTTCTTCTTTTCAAACAATTTGAGAGATGAAGAGATTTTGAGTCCTTTGGTCGCTTGAACACATGTCACCGTTTTTACCAACGCCCGGAATTCACCAATTGATGTCCAATGCAAATAGTTGATCTAAGGCTTCTAGGATTGGACCAGTAACTCAAAGGCTGTGTCCGAGTTAGCCTGTACCCCCGGAATCTTTGGATCCTTGATCCTGGGGTATATTGTCGGCAGCGATGCAATGTTTGGTAGATGATAGATCTGGAAATAGGGAGTATTGCCTATGATCGGAACAAGTTTCCTAAGTAGTAAATAGTCTGGTCATTGTGAAGGGGTTTTCTGAATTGTCTATGCGTTGTATCATTTCAAACATGCACTATTATCACAGGAGAACACGATTTCAGATTTTTGTGCTTCGGGTACAAAGAGATTGATCAAGGGAACAACGGCTGATTTGTTCTGTTCCAGGCTCCAGCTGAACTTCTTTCTAAATGTCGATTTGACTGCTACCTCGTAGTACAGAATGTCAGCCCACCAATAGGAAGAGGGGCTTAATTAAGCTCAGCCAACCATCCAGCTTCACAAGTACTCTTCCCACCATTGACTCTCCTTATCTTCAAAGTTGCATCACTTGTAACTAATATTTCCCAATACTATACCATCGCTCTATTGACTTCATGGGGCGCATATGGTATTCAGGAGAAGGGTAATGATACCCAATGATCTGTCGAAAGTTGGGTTATATCAAGATCGTTAAAATCCCCCAAACAGTTCAAGATAAGAAGACATACTCACGCTCATTAACCATTCAGCGAAATTTTTAACACGACCCTCAGAAACTCCGCTTGTTTTTACGATCCCAAGGAGAATATCATTGGAAACTTCTTTCAAATGATCTGCCAAGATCTTATCGGTTTGGATACGTTTTATCAGCTTATTTCCAATCCGCCTTTGTGCGGTCTTGAAGATATGACGTAGAGATTCCAAGTTTAATACATGAGATTTTCTATCTGATTCATATTGATTGGAGATTTGTAACATCATCGCATCAAATGCTTTGCAGGAGCTGGTTTCATTTTTTGAATTTTTGATCCATGACAAACTGCTCATAAGCCTCTCAGCCATTGTGAGTCTTCTATTTTTACTTTCATACAGGACCTCGACATAGCGTGCCCTTTGAGCGGCATCAAGTAATCCTGGGTCTATATGATGTGT
This sequence comes from Melampsora larici-populina 98AG31, assembly GCF_000204055.1. Classification (NCBI taxonomy): domain Eukaryota; kingdom Fungi; phylum Basidiomycota; class Pucciniomycetes; order Pucciniales; family Melampsoraceae; genus Melampsora; species Melampsora laricis-populina. The sequence continues at coordinate 1,045,870 of NW_006768776.1, forward strand.
TTGGATAGGGAAAATGCTCAGTATTCGCATAGTATGTGGTGCTATTTCAGCCATTTGACAATGAAGTACATACGTTTCAAGAAGATCAGGTATTCAAAATCCAAAGTGGCCGCTCCGGGGAAATCTGGGTCTACGTCAAAACGAGATGCAAGTTCTACAACTTCCCACGGCAATTGTGCATGCTTAGAGAGCTTCGTTGAAATATTCTCAAACAATCCATTGTTCAATGTGCTTGCGGCTACCACAGCCTCAAATATTTTGCATCTTTCTGAGTCATTGAAGAGATAATTTCGAGATTGTATCAATATAAGTTGGAGTTGGTCGGCGGTGATAGTGTCTGATTTGGCAAAAGGTAGAAGAATCTTCCTCATTCTGGTGTTCGAATCATAGCTTCTTATGATCCAATTCAAACTCTCCTTGGCACGAATTTTGTGAAAACAATCCTGGAATTCTTCGTCAATAAGTATCATATGCTCCAAATTCTTTCCAAAAGTCTTGCTATGTGTATGAAGATGCCAACAAAGCTCATGTATAAGAGCCTTTTGCTTGGGTGGAACATCACTTTCAACAATCAATCTCTTGATATTCTTGACCATTGATGCAATTTGTTGCCGCTTGAGTGGGAGCTTAGACACTAGCAATTGATCGTAAACGTTCTTGAATTCTGCTACTATTGGTGCTTCCGAGGTCGTCTCGGACTCGACAAACATTTTGTTCAACAATTCAACTCTTTTCAAGACTTCCCTCATATCTACAGAGGAAATTCATTTTGTTAGCGGTAATATGAACGGTGGTTCGACGGTTCCAAGCATTTACCATCGTCTATATCTTCCGCTTCAGGATATTCCCAAAGTTCTTTGACTTTCTCGGCCTTAATCTTGCCTGTTAAATTTATTGGAGGGAAATCATGAATATGACAGCTTGAATACGGCCTGAGTTGCATAGTAATAGAAACACTCTGAAGACACACCCTCGATCAGGTATAGTTCCAACTCCCCTCGCGAAATTCTGTCCTTGTTATGTAAATTATAAATGGAGTCTTTTGAGATTTTGCGAGCGTTGCATTTTATACATTCGAGGATCCCAAGTACCCAGTATCTTTCTTTTGCCAACAGTGCACTATCCTCGAGCGCAGCAAGAGCCAGATAGATTGAGTAGATCATGATATTTTCGTTGATGTTTGTCGAGCTCCGAAACATCGTATTTGAGAGAAGGTCAAATTGAAAATTTCGCATGTTCTTGGCGAGGGACACCATGAATTGGTTGTTTGATTGTCGAATCACGCTTTCGACAAGATCAAAGTATATCGAGTGATGATCGGATGTGTACATCCTTGAAAAAAGATTGAGGTTGTTCTTCCACCATTGTGAAGCATTGTACCTTATCCTTTTCAAAATTGCACACTTCTGTGTTACAGCTCTTTCCTCGTCATTGAGGAACCCATAGGTACGACTCAGATGTATGGAAGAGTCGGGGCTGCTAGAACATTTGCTGATACCTTCCTGCCTAGCCTCAGTAATCTCATTCCCCAAAGATAATCCTAGCCAATCTTCATTAATGGCTTGCGACAACAATGGCCTAGTAAAATCATTAGTATCTGAAGAGTGACCATGGAAAATCGTGGCACTGCACAGGCTGAGGCATGCCAAATGATAGTAAATGCGTATGTTCATCTCTTGGAATGATTTTGATCAAAGAATCTGGAGCCTAGTGTCCCCAAATCGGAGAATTAGAAAATAGAAAGGGAGGAAGATGACATCTGAGGGTCAAGATGGCGAAAAATCCGAAGTGTAGATTTTTGACGGGTTTTTCCGAATCAAGCACCTTGCTGGAACACGTTCAGAGTCATTTTTTGCACGCAGTCTCAGCTATGTAGGAGCTTAACACAGTTGACATCCATCCAATGTAAAGGATGCCATACTTTGAAATTTTTTGAAGCCAACAAATACATATGATCCCCACCGTTACATTGCAACAGGTTCCTACCTTGTTGAACTGAAGTTCTTCGCAATCGGGTCATGTGCAGTGCAAAAATCCCATACGTCAAATACTCATGACGTCACCGTGCAGGCGCAGGGACTGCAAAAAAGAGGCCGCAACAAGCTTCGCACTTGCCCAGATGCTCATCGTCACACATGACTTAATGAGTGTTAAGACAAATAGAAAGGATGATGACGAATATGAGAGTGAAACCTCCCCAGAAAGCCCAGGTGATCATCCAGGGGGTGATTTGATCAGAGATATTGGTTTGACATCATCACTTCACTGAGCAGCAATTTATCACTGGCTGCCCATGAGGAGAGAAATATTGCTGAAGGGTGGTTCTTGGTTAGAAGAATGGTGAGGCAGTTGGCTTGCAGATACCGCGGGCTCCGGTGGGCATTGGTCAAGTTTAAAGTTAAGGATTGCGCTTTCAGACCCCCCAACCCTAGGTCCGCTTAGGTGACCCTAGGACATAGTAGGGTATGTAGTTATTGCCTCGACCCGGTCCTGACCCCGCGATTCTCAGCCTGCCCGGGACCAGCTCAATTTCAAACCGAGCCAACCCGGTTTGGTAGCCCAAACTTGATGACAGCTGTGGAAAGAACCAAGCACCCACGAGATTGACACCAGATAGGCTCAAATCCTTAATTGAGCTTCAGATACCTTTATAAACGCCTAGGATGGAACCAATAGCCCATACAATTTTGGCAATTTGAAGAAATGATACAATTTTTTGTAGAAATTGAGGATCATTTCACTAAAACTTGCCCTGTTTCCTTATGGACAGGCCAGACCGGGTCAGCCTGATTTTCCTCAAAGCCTTTCTGAGACCAACCCAAACCGGTCCCGGTTCTGGGACCAACCCGAGTTCACCGGGTTGGGTTGGTGCATTAACATAGTCCATTGTCCAATTTTCCAATAGTATTTCATTATACATAATCTTGTCCTCAAGATGCATGCTTTGAAAGTAGAATCATTGTAAACTTTGTCATCAATAAATATTGGTTTGTCAACTCCAATGGTAATATCCACAAATTGTAATTACTATCAACTTGCTCTTCTGTCTTCTAATCTCACATCATGACCTAGCTTGAAGAGGCTTCAAAGCATTTGAGTTGCATGATAAGCACTGTTGACAATTTGTGGCTCAGAACCTTATGAATCAAACAAAAATTACCACAAATAATGGAAAACTGTGAAATCATAGACAATTATGGGATACAAACTAAAAACCCAGAGAAAGCCTGAGTTTCCCAACTTGGACTTTTTGGCTGAATTCTTCCATCATTTCAAAAAAAAACTGTCTCTTCACATCATGTATTTTTGTAATCAACTAAACCAGTCCTTCCAAATATCAAATACACCACTTCCACACCCAGCAACCCTGGCAATAGGCAGCCCACCAAAAGTGCTTCTAGCTGTACCTTGAATCTCCCCACTAGTAATAATCCTACTCCCAATATTTCAGTACCTTGCTTTGAATACCTGGAATAAGAAACCTGATGATTGAAAGAGGATGTTGAAAATATCAAGAAACCTTTACACAATGTTGCAACTTGCACTCAACCCTAGCTATGTAAAGAGCAAATCTTCAACTATTTCCCTTCCCAAAACCAGGTGATCTACCAGAAAGTCAATCACTCTGGCAAAGTTAAAGAAACACAGCCCCATTCAGGGTTTGGAAGAGGTTAACTTGGAGAATATTGGTAACAACTTCAAGTTTTGGGTAAGTCTTTTTCTTACATGTTGAAAAATACTATTGCTGTACTTGTGTCTCAATAGACCAGCTGCTACACATTAGCCCTTTTCTTGATGAAGTGCAAGACTGATAGTGAGCCAGTACCCAATCCTCCATCTTACTATTAGCAAAATTTGGTTGAGGGATTTTTCAAAACTTGTGATGGACCTCCAGGTAATAATGCCGCCTCTGAAACCCACATTAGTGCAAGATCACTGTTATTGATGGCAACTTGAAGGTTGATAATGATTATATTCAACATTTTCATGCCACCATGCGCTGGTGGTGAATTTCCTGCTTCATGTACAAGAGATTGAGACAAGCAATGGATCTATGGCTTCAATCAGATCTTATGCCATTATTTCAATAAGTGAATTGAATGGTAGACTCTTCACAGTATTCACTGGTCTTGGTTGATGTATTGTGAAGTTGAAAACAGGAAGGACAAAGCAATGTCCAATGAACTGCTGGATTGATGTTCAATAGAGATAAGGCTGTTTGGATGTCCACGGGATATTTGAGCTTTTTCTTCTTGTAAGGGCTGTGATCCAAGTTTTAAGAATCCTCTTCATTGTAACTCGAGAAGTGGTGTTGGCTTATTTGTTTGATATTCCTGCAATGGATTGTAGGTAGATAACTAATACTAGCAACAAGAATGTCCATTTTCTTGTATCCCACCTAATTGTAGGTGCTACAATTTTGAAGGAGCTAGTAAATATTTGGCAAGATGGTTTGAGATTGTTTGCTGAGTGACAGACCCATTCCCCTTAAGCTTGGTAAAACAGGGGGCACAAGAACAAGAGCCAGACATTGTGATTTTGAGCTGACTTCAAGAGAGGGAAGAATGTAATTTGGTGATATTTAGCTAAACCTTTTTTAAAGGTGCTTGTCCCAGATTCTTCAATAAGCATCAAGGATCAGCCATGTTGGTTGACCAAGTTGGACAGTTTATCTGCCTTTTCATTGAAAAACTCAAGAGAGCTCCTTAAACATGATTTATATGAGTCAGTCACATGGGCTTGGGTGCTGGGGGGTTCAAAGCACCTGGCCACTGATCCTCAAGTCTCACAGAAAACAAGCTATAACAAGTGCCCGTGATGCCATGATATGAAGTTTACTGCTACATGATATCTATTTACCATGCTAGTATATGTATTACATACATGATGTGCACCATGACTCAAACTGAACTAAGCTCCCAGCAACAAGTATACTTACTTAGTACATGGAAGTGAGGTTTGATTACATATGTGATAAGAAATGTGTAAGCCTAGTTTCTGACGGGTGCGCAAGGGATATTGAGGTGATGCACATGCAAGCACTGTGCAGATGGTATACTGGACTGGATGTCACGAAACTTTGACAGGTCTGGCGCACCTGATGCGTGTCAAAAAAGTTGATCCGAGAAATCCATTGGCCGAGCTCGGTAGAGATGAGACTCAGAGTAAGTATTGAGCTGATAGGTATGTAAGAAAAATCGACAACAAGTCAGATGTAGCCCAGGCCCCAAACCCTCTTGGGGGGCCACTCAGTATACTGCTTCTCGTATCTCGACGAGCCGCCCCTTTTCTGATTCGTGATATCTGTAAGTCAATTAAACAAAGTTTTCTTGACCAGGGAATCCTGAAAACTCGCCTAGGAGTGATGGGAATAATTAGATAATGGCTGGAGATTGCACTCTTGGTCGGAAGGTCAGATTAGAAGCACAGTTTAGGGGAGTATCTATGTAGTGATAACATGTAAACACAAATCCTTCATTTTTCACTAGCCCAGTGTGAGGAGAGCCCGGTTTACGCATAAAGCTTCAAATCAAGGTGAATACATAGATTCCTAATGAAAGGTCATCTGATGGCGATGATATATTTCAACTTGTATCCGATGATCTTGACTACTTACAAAAGGCCTACACATAGACTGTGAGTTCAAAGTGCAAACTTAAACAGTATTCAAGTTAGATTCTTTCTGTGTGTATCTAAAGGAATTGCGCTCATCATGAGGCAACTTACGAGAAGCGCGTTCAATATACTCCGAGTCCTCACGAAGCCTCATTGAACTCATGTGTTAGTCTTGATTCTTCCAGTTTGATCCAGCCCTTGAGAAAAATCTTAGACAGACAGTTGCTATACTAGAAACTTCAAATTGAAAATCCATTGTTTGATGATCAGTCGCACCAGGCCCCCATAGGCTTCAACTTCACTTTATAATTCAGTCAGGAGTAAACCTCAACAGCTGCAAAGTCTCGAAAATCATCCGCTATGCAACTTTGATTACCTTAGCTAACCCCCTTCGCTCACCACTTCTGACTCCCTATGCATTTCTCCAATTGGAAATATAGATATCTCAGACATTGAATGTTCATAAACCTGTGGAGGAATTACATTAGTACATTCTTGAACCGATCAACGCTACATCAAAGCTCACAAAACTGATTTTGGAGACTGATATAAAGGCATTGAGCCTCTCCTATTCTAGATTGGTTGAAGGTGCATGATCTCATGCTTTGGTACTATCTTGTTTTTCTACCTTCTTCGCATTCGCTTTCAAGACCAAATTTATTCTTGATTATTTTTCAATGTTTTCTTCAAACTGGTTACTGATTCATTTTTGCTTAATCATAAATTGTTTACTTGCAAACTCGACTTCCGACGAGATTTCTTATTACGTGCCATCTGAAGGAGGAGGTACGAGTCTCAACAGAGCCACAATATCGGGTTTAGGTGAACCTCTGAATGTGAATTCAAATCCTGAAGATTAAACTATCTTTATATAATGCTCATTGACCGCGAATTCACCATTTGAAAAAACAAGGTTATCATCTCTGCAAAAAGCTCACCTGAAATCCTAACAAATTCAGGTATACAAAACTTTGCTAAATCAATTGGATTGTTGAGTTTCATTTATTTTCTATCTTGTTCCATCATATGTAAAGATTTTTTTCGAAAAAGTGAAACAGAAGTTATATAGATTTTAATTTTGTTTGATTTATATAGCTCTCAAGAATGTTTGGGACTTCATAGAGGTGAATTACAGAAAGCTAATCTAGGTGATGGAAATGGGTGGGTAAATGAGGTAAGTTAAGAACAAAAAAACTGTTTTTGGATACTCTTTACTTTAATGTTTTCATCAACAAACTTCAATTCGTTATTTTCAGACAAAGCTCTTTCGTCAAGGTAACAAAAATATTTCCTAAACCTCTCGACTTCAGTTTGACAAAATTTTATGAACAGAGACAATTTTGATCAATTTTTGTTTCTTGACCATCATCATCATTCTGAATAATAAATTTTCATGCATCATAAAACTAGATTTTGGTGATCCATTCCTCGGTAGCTGTTTGGAAACTTTCATAGGAGGAAACCACTTCCGGTAATTCATCTCCAACCGTCAACATTTTTCCAGAAAAAACTTGATTATACTTACTTTATTTATATGTTGTCTTTCAAATCTCAACTCTCCAGTTTTTGGCGTCAAAATGGCACAAAAGCATCAAGTGGTGCCCTTTTTTTATCTGTTTCGCAAGAAGAAGATTTAAATCATTCACATACTATAGTTCCCAATGGCTACAATCTAGGGAGGTAAGGGTTTCACCTTTCTCCGCCATGTCATCAAAGAGCTTCAGGTATAATGTATATTACAAGACTGACAAATTCGTGATACAGAGACAGATTAGTAGCTAATGCTACTACAGGTAACACAGCCTTTGGAAACAGAAAATATTTCACTCGGGTAGAATATGTAGATGGTATGCTCCCTGCAGGTAATGTAGGAGGTAAGTTAATTCAGGACTCAAAAAGCTGCTCAAGCTCATAGGTTAACTGGGTCAAATTTTGGAGTGGGACATGCAAGGCTGATTATCATGTGACTGATTTTGTCAGTAAATCATGGTATATCACAAGATGGAAAAGTAGTGGTTCTCACCATCACAGCTGGACCACGGTTCCTTCCGAGCAAGAATCGGGGAATATCGAGATTTACTCAAACGAACTTCAAACCAATTAATTTCCTAACACGACTAATTGCGAGATGGCTATGAGACTTATGAGCAAACCTGTTAGGGAATGCTAGTTAGTAACTAGTAAGAGATATAAGTATCTCAGTGACCGATAAGGAGCAGAACAATACCTGTTAGGGAATGCTAGTTAGTAACTAGTAAGAGATATAAGTATCTCAGTGACCGATAAGGAGCAGAACAATACCTGCTCGAAGTGATGAATAGAATCGGTAAGATTTTATTAATAAACAGCACAAGAGCAGAAACAACAATAAGAAGAATAATAACCTGTTAGGGAATGCTAGTTAGTAACTAGTAAGAGATATAAGTATCTCAGTGACCGATAAGGAGCAGAACAATACCTGCTCGAAGTGATGAATAGAATCGGTAAGGAAAAGAGGAAATACAATAGGTAAGGAAGCACTCTTTATATATACCGAAGACATCACAAGACACGATCAGATTACTAATAGCATTTCACAGCAATGACATCATAAATAAGAAATGAGTAAGATGATATCATAGTATATCAGACGAGAAAAGGAAATAGTAAGAATGAATATGAGATTAGATAACCCTAAATAAGCAGATAAGTTTTTAACTTCAATTCGACTATCCTTGACACCATAGTACGCGGAATGATCAGGCAAGGCGGGATGAAATTCGTGTTCGTGACTACTTACACACTATGGAGAGCTATTGTTTTGCAACAATGGAATTGGATTTGCAACTAGCTACAGTTGAACAGCGTCTATTGAACTCTTGCCTTGTATATCTAGAAGATTCGCGCTAGATTACGCTTATCATCCAGCGTTTCATTGCCAACCTAGTAGACGGCATGAACACAAAAAAAACATTTCACATGAAACCTCACTGATATCATAACTTTACAGTTGGCAAAAATCATCTCTCGACTATGTGGCGATCTTTACAGCGCGTATGCAGAATGTTGATGATTCTTTGTTTTCTTGCTAAAATTTGACCAGTTTGCACCAATGTTGGGGCTCATATATCCTATCTACAGACACATTTAACAGGCCGCGTTCGCATTTTGGCTGATTGCCCGATCTTTTTCTCAAAATAATTGAACTGCTGAATTAAATTACCGAGCCATTTTCAGATCCTGCTCCTTGAGATTGTCGCAAAAATGGCACTTTGACCGAATTCACCGAGGTATGTCACCCTAGTTAGAGTTTGAAGTTCAAAATTGTGTTCTATCCAGATCCCGTAGTCGAGAAATGGTTTTTCGTCACTTGTAGCTCTTGACAACAAATGTCACGCAAAGGCAGTCCTTGCATAACTTGTTGAACTGGTCAGATTTTAACAGCATCAGTTTACTTCTCGAACAATTCTCCCTCCCAATTTCTCATCAGGAGTCAGTCTCAAAAGTTCAGAAAAAGAAGGCTTAAAAATTCATCAGCTGTGTAATTATCTGAATCACTTTGGCTCCCTCCTCTCACACTTGTTACCGCTGCTGACTTGACTCCCTTGATTTCGAAATTTGTCATCTCCTATTGAAATTTTCATTCGAACCTGCAGAGGATTAACGTTTTTTGTCGATCATCAAATAGATCAAAACGCTTTGTCATCTACCTCACAAGAAGGGCCTTTTTTCCACCAAAATAAAATACATAAAGCCTTTCGCGACACAATTCCCCTAACTGAAAGGTTGTATCAATTTATCCCTCCCTCCTTCACATACTTTAAACAAAAAACAAGAATAGATGATTTGTTTTTCTTCAAGCCGCTTCAATCTTTCCTTCATTATGATAACTTGCCTATGTCAAAACTCAACATCCAACAATGATAATAAGGTTCCTTATTATTTGCCTTCCGATGGAGGAGGTCAAAGTCTCAATAAAATTCCTTCCAATGGTTTAGGTGAACCCTTAAATGTGAATATTGGATATCCTCTTTAAGCACAAAAATCTTCAGATGACTCAATCCTGAAGGTTAATTCCCCTATTCTGTTCAACTTTCTGTTTTATTTCAAAACTAGGTGATCATTTCTGCAAAAAGTTCACCTGAAGTCCTTACTGATTCAGGGTTTGCAAAATTTGCCAAATCAATCGGATTGTTGAGTCATTTCTATCATTCTTTTGTCTTATTCTTCATCACCATATCACAATTTTACCGCAGGCAATATTATTCAACTCATTGCTCATAAACCATTTTGTCCACTTTGTCAACTTATTTGCTTTCAGTTCTCAAGAATGTTTAGGACTTCATTTAGGCGATATTCAATCAGCCAATCTAGGTGACGGAAATGGTTGGCTGAATCAAGTTGAGTCAATTTTTTCAACTTTTTTCAGTCTTCCAGTAGATTTATTTTCTGACTTACATTTGCATTGATGAAATTAAATCCAATGGTTTCAGAAAAAGGTATATCGTCAAGGTATGTGATGGCAAAATCTATTCATTGCTCTCAATAAATTTTCAAGATTGACCTCAATTTTGCTATCATAACCTTAAAAACAGATTATGGTGACCCTTTACTAGGAAGTTGTTTAGAATCCTTGATAGGAGGAAACCATTTCCGGTAAGCAAAGATCCCCTGCCAAAAATTCTTCTCTCATAGATCCTCAATGAGTCCCTACAAACCTACAACCAAACTTTCCAAAAAAAATGTCTAGTTATTGGCGTCAAGATGGTGCATAGGCTTCAAGTGGTGCATTATTCTTAACAGTTTCTTCAGAAGAAGATTCAGAAAAATCTCATAAAATCATTTCCAATGGTTACAATCTAGGAAGGTAGATACACCTCCCTCTTGAAACACATGAAAGAACCTAAACTGATCTGTAAATATCTGAAGAGATAGACTAGTAAGGAATGCTAC
>NW_006768776.1:1056517-1066097 GCF_000204055.1 Melampsora larici-populina 98AG31
GTAATCAATCAAAACTTGCTTGAAACTGCATACTTTCAAGAGAAATTCAACTGAGACAAAAGATGTCCCAAATTGATGGATCCTCCTTCTCTATTCCATAATAGTCAATCATGGTATCTCACAAGATGGCAGAGTGGCTGTTCTCACTGTCACTGCTATAGAGCTTACTTCAAAAAAGAAACCAGGAAGAAACTTTCTCAAATCATTGCCATCCCTCGTCCTCTAGCAATTGAATTCATGTAGCAAGATTGTAAAATTATATTGTGGTTGCAGGAACGTTTTGCAGCCGATAGCTATATATGTATAATGTGTGTAAGTAAACTCAAAGAAGTTCCATGCTCTGTTGATTGCGACAGCCCAAGCTTGCAAGGGACTGGCTGCAAACCTGTAGGCTCTATAATCTGAGAGTAGAGCTTTTTGCAGGAGGCATTCTTGAAATCCATTTACACAGTTTGGCAAAGCTTCATACATGGACCAAAGAGAAGAGTTGTGCAATGTGATGGAGCTTGTGTTAAGCTAGCTTTCATGGTTTGTAAGATTTTAAGATTTTGGGCGTAGGCACGCCATAATTACGGGTTGAGACACCTCCATAGGCTTCAGATACAAGCTTCGTAGTCATAAAAGCCTCAAAGCAAATGGTAAACGTTTCGATGAAGCTAGAAAGCCGATATGCGGTGATCCACTTCGCACCAGCCATGACTAATCATATATTCTACCGTATAAAGAGCCATAAAGATGTGGATCATGATAGAAGTGAAACAGGATTACTCTCAGCAGAAGATGCTTTTGTGACTTTATAGCGGGTGAGGCGAATATCAATTTCAATTGATCAATTGATTCTTTTATCCGAATATCATTTGTGGATCTTCTCATACTGATGCATCATGATTCATGACTCACTGTTTTTATTCACCAGATCAGATTCCTTCGCAATGAAAACTCCTAGGTCTCACAAAAGTGCGATCGGCTTTGCGACACAAGTTGAACAGCAGTCTATTGAACTCTTGCCTTGTATATCTAGAACAGCTACATAGAACAACTGTCTTAAAGCGATTACTCTCCAACCGGAATAGCAGTATGAACGCCACCAATATACATTGCGGTCCACATGAAGCCGCATTGATATCACAACTCTAACTCTTGACAACAAATGTCAGAAAAAGACAGTTCTTGCACTCCAGACTAATGGAAATTGTTCAAATTTTTCAAAGTATCATTTCAATCCTAAAAAAACAACTTCGCAATTTCTACACTGGATTTCACGATTCAAATGAGGAGTCAAACTATCAGTTATGTGACCGCATTGAACCACGCTATCCCCCTCCTCCTGCACTTCTTACCGCTGCTGACTTGACTCCATTTCGATTTCTCAATTGATTATCCTTTTTTAGAACTGTACATTTAACTTGTGGAGGATTAACATTTTTTCTTGATCATTGCAATCGATCAAAACGCTTTATCATCGAATTGATAAAGAAGTTCTTTTTCAACAAACAAAAAAATTATAAAGTCCTTCGAGATTCGATTCCCCTATCCTGAAAAAGATGTATCCGATCTGATCTTTTCTTCTTCACGCAATTGGAACAAGAAACTAAGAATAAATGATTTCTTTTTCTTCAAACCTTTTTAATTTGTTCTTAATCATCATAAATTGTTTATTTCAAAACGCAACTTCTAACAACAACAACAATGATAAGGTTCCTTATTATGTTCCTTCTAGTGGAGGAGGTAAAAGTCTTAATAGAGTTCCTCCAACTGGTTTAGGCGAACCTTTAAATGTGAGCATATATATATTTTTAATAAAAAACTTAAAGTTATTTAATCCTCAGGGTCAATATGGGTATCCTATACTTTTTCGCTGATAAAGAAAACATTTGATTTGAAAACTAGGTGATCATCTCTGCACGAAGTTCATCTGAAGTTCTTACCGATTCAGGGTTCGAGAATTATGCCAAATCAATCGGATTGTTAAGTCACTCCCTCAATTTTCTGGCTTTATTCCTCAAATCATCATATTACAATCTTTCCAAAAGTCAAACAAAATCAAACTCATCGATTAATAAACATCTTGTTCACTTCAATCTTTTTGCTTTTAGTTCTCAAGAATGTTTAGGACTTCATCTAGGCGATCTTCAATCAGCTAATCTAGGTGACGGAAATGGTTGGTTAAATGAAGTTTAGTCAATCTTTTTCAACTCTTTTTCTTTATCCCTATTGACTTGCTTGCTGAATTATATTTTAATTCATGAAATGCAATCTAATAATTTTAGACAAAGTTATATCGTCAAGGTATGTGATGATAAAATCTATTCATCAACCTAAAAAATCTTCAAACTTGACCTCAATTGGTATCAAACCCTTCAAAAACAACAGATTACGGTGATCCATTACTCGGAAGTTGCATAGAATCGCTAATAGGAGGAAACCATTTCCGGTAATGATTCAAACTCACCGTTTCCAAAAATACATTTTCCCACAATTCTTCAATCAATCCCTGACTAACTTCAAGACCAAACTTAATGTTTTTTTTCTGACCAGTTACTGGCGTCAAAATGGTACAAAAGCTCCAAGTGGTGCATTATTTTTAACAGTTTCATCAGAAGAAGATTTAAAAAAAGCTCATACAATCATTCCAAATGGTTATAATCTAGGAAGGTAGATATGCAACTTCCCAAATTTCATCAGAGAACCTGAACTGATCAATAGAATTCAACTTTGTGAAATGTGTAGAGATAGATTAGTAAGGAATGCTACTGAGAGTAATACTACTTTTGGTAATAGAAAATATTCCACTAAAGTTCAATATGTTGGTGGAATGCTTGCTCCTGGATCTGTAGGAGGTACGCAATCCCCAAATTAAAGCTTTCTCAAAACTTACAGTTTGAAATAAAAGGAGTAAGGAAGACTGACTTGGACTCCTTTTTCATCAATAGTGAATCACGGTATTTCACAAGATGGTAAAGTAGCCGTTCTCACCGTCACAGCTATCCCAAAATTTCCTTCAAACAAGAATCCAAGACCAAAATTGCTCAAAGAACCACAAGTCAATATAACTACCGGCACCGTCATCGTTCATCATATAGTGACTTGAATGAAATTCATGTTGCAAGATTGTGCAATTAAATTATTGTTTTCAAAACTCTTTGTACATACGGATGAGTGGTGATCTGTAAAATAAAAATGTGTCTGATCTTATGCATTTTGGATCAGCCGCTAGTAAATTAAATCTAGACAGGCTTGGTCAATTTTACCTGGAAAACTTGGGCAAGATTGGCAAAGAATTTCTGACCAGGGTTTGTAAATTGACCACAAATGAACCATACATTGTCAGTCTTGTCCACAAGTACAGGTGCACAACATTGATATCACATGTGCCACTGGCCCCATCAATGACAATCATGTGTAGTGAGAATGGCTTCAAAAGCCAAGATAGCAAGGAAATCACCCAGATAGGCAGCAAGATCAAGTACAGCAGCTCTTGTGAAGCTTCTTCCCAATTGCCTGTCAACTTGCTCCAGTTGGGGCATCAAAACTGAACAGCTTTGGTGCAATTGACCGTGGCTGTTCTCACCAAAAGGGATTGTAAGGGGGTAAAGACTTTAACCCACATCATGATTTCTAACCTTGGGTCTTAGGAGGATAAGAACTTCTCCAGGAAGTATGCGTCTAGGTTTCAAGTATTGACTTATGGTGATGCCGAAAGAAGACGCGCTTTTCCAAGAAGATATGTAAGGATAAAAGCGTTGTGTGTTATACTCAAAGGTATCAGGTGTTGATTGTAAAACTAAGGATGAAAGATGACGGGCGTTGGATGAAGGAACAAGTCTCCCTACACAAAATCCGTATCTGGATTACCTATAAGAGCATCCACTATCGTCTCTGTAAATGGCCTCGGTACGGTAAATTTTACTGAAATTTACCGTACCGAGCCTCGAAATTCCCAATCGTGGTCAAAATACAGATCTGTACCAACAGAATCGGTGGAAAATCGGTAGGGGTCCAGCAAATATACTGGACCTCTACCGAATCGGTATGTGGAAAAGTACTGGACTTTACCGAGGCGCACATCACATCCCACTCCCAAAAGTCAAAGTTTGACTACACCTCTGCCTTTGATTCTACTCTCGATCCACCTACATACACCAAACTTGCCATTCATCCTGATTCCCAGCATACCTATCACACATTGTTACTGCTGACCACTGTCACCAAGTCTCCCTGTTCTCAAATCATCTGTTTTCAAATCAGGTTTTTTGAATCGTTTGCTTTCAAATCTTTTTTCTCATATTGCTCGTTTTCAAATCGTTTTTTGAATCGTTTGTTTCAAAACGTCTGTTAGATCAGTTGTTTCTGAATCAATGATTCTCCAAACTATTGTTTGTTCTCAAACTGAGATGTCAACTCATGAGCAACCCCAAAAAGTCCAACTTGATTGAGATTTGCAGTTTTTTTACGGAGAGCGCGATTGTGGGACAGGGTCCATTCTGTACGGTACGTACCGTACAGAATGGTATATACACCACTAAAGGGTTTTTGGCGAAACTCACGTGAGACGCGGGTTCGCTTCAGATCCGACCCCTGAACGAACATCCTCCCGTTTTGGTAACATGTGAACGCTGCGTCATCACATTACCGCGAACATCACCAAGCCTCCACGGCTCTATCCATTGCCATCACAGGGAGCCGAGATATCTTGACTATGCGATGAAATATCACAGACTTGAGCCGCTTGTTGCACCGAGCTTCTATGTATTCAAAGCAAACATGAGACACACAAGATCGTTCCATGAGTATCACGTTGCAGAGATAGTCATGAAACGATCTCAGATATGAAACATATTGCAATGCATCACTATCTCCGAAAGAAGAGAAATCTTCGGACAAACAAAACTGTTGCCACCGTTGAGGCCTCTTGTTTGGTCTCGTCGATATTGCTTTCCTTTCTGCACCTGACCGCTTCAAATCTCCCGATCAAAGTCATTCGTCTTCTATTCAAATCCGCCGAAATCAACACTTTGGGGGTCTTGTGTGACACTCTGAAACACTCGGTATCCCGCAAGAATGGCGGTGGGGTTCGTAACATTGGCACAAGCCAGTTCCGATGAATGTGAGATGTTTTTCAAAGACCGCTTGGTCCAGACTGCAATCTGGATCAATATTAATGTTTGAATTAATATATCATCTGGTCCGTTAGACTTTATCCAATCGACATCTGGGGCAAACATGGGACATTGGACATGTAAGCTCTGTACAAGTCGAACCTTCAAGGACAAAGGCCAACACTGCAAGTTAAAAACCCACATCGATCGAGTCCGCGTGGAGCTGGAAAGACGCTCGATGTCTCGTCCCACCGTGGCACCTCCTGGGCTACGCTCTCGAGCCATGCAAGCTACCTCGGCGATCCAGCAAAACCCTCTGGATCCGACGATACCTGAAGAGAGTGGCACCCCTGGTCGCTACAACGATTCCGGTCCCGGAGTGCCCCAAGGATTCATGGACATTTTTGATCAAGATATGGACTCAAGCTCTGACGAGCTCGAGTCACTCTACGGGCCGTCCCACCTCAACGACGTGGCCTTTCCAGACTCTCGAGAGTCCAGTGTGGACCTGGACGAAATCCTGGATGGTAGTTCCAAATCAGACAGCGGAACAGAGTCGTCACCCGAAAATGATCAAAGAGCAATCACCGATACGTGCCTTCCATGGTACCCTCTTCGAAAGAAAGAGGTACGTCAGTCCTCATACTTGTACAACCCCGGTCCATATTGCTGATCTTTCTCATCATCGGTCCATTTGCATCATTAGCATGCTGCCGCGTTGTTAATGTTGGGCACAAGCCGAGATCTGATGTCGACAGCTGAGTATACACGTATACGCTGTATCTTGAAGAATGTCCTGCATGTGGATCTCCCCGATCTTGGTCAGTCAAAGAATGATCTTTTTCCCTGATCCTCATTGGAGCACGAATGACCAAAGTTACCCACTGATTACGACCTTGATATGTTGCAGGACATTTGAAAAATATTCGGAAAGACCTCAAGGCCCGTTTTGGCCTGAGGGTGTTGGAACAAATAAGTCCGCTGGGAAATCCATGTTTTACTCTTTCAGTGACTGATATCATATCTCAGGTGAGTATTTTCAATTGTTCCACTCCACTCACTCACGTATGTAAATCTGATGTTGTGTGGTAGGAGTTATCTAACCCCGAGGTAGCTCCAAACATTGAGTTTCTGCCGGAGGACGACAAAGCGGTCGTTGTTGATCGTTTTTCACAATCGAAAAAGTGGCGTGAAGACCTACCACCAAGTCTGCGAGTTCCTATGGTTGATGTCGACGGCGAGCATTTTTACATATACGAACCCGCACAGCTTGCAGATTCTCGTGTAGTTATTCCGGTTTTTTTTATAAGGATGAGCTGGTTGTTCGGGCAAAGTGTTTGAAAGTAGTGTCCCACGGCCCTGGAGGCTCTCACCATTTCCGCGTAGCACCCGAGCCAAAGTTTGATTCACCAACTCTCTTGGATGTGGATGTTCAAACCTTTGCATGTTCTTTTACACGAATTGAATTGCAGAATGGCAATAAATGGTGTGACTCTGCAGCAACTCATTTATTACGTGAGCTGGTTTTTCAATGCTACCTTTGCAATTTTAAGAAGAACACTGATCAAAATATTGTTATTCAGAGGAAACGGAGCACGGGCTAAAGCGCATTGAACTCCCAAACCCTTGGCGTGTGAAGGCAAATGGTTTGATTATTCGACACGTACCTGTGGTGTTGTATTCAGATGATACGTCTGGTAATGTCTCCAAAAAATGGAACAAACACATGTCTTTTTACTTCACACTGGCGGGTCTGAGACCAAAACTCACTAATCAAGAGTACCATATACACCCTCTGTGTACGTCGAACATTGCAAGTGCTTTAGAGCAAGGAGACCAGATCGTGGATGAATTGAAGTCAGTATCTGGATCTCTTCTTCAGCCAAGTCTATGTGCTTTTCGACAACTGATGACAACAATAAATCATAGCCGCGCCTCCTCAACCGGATTTAAAACTTATGATTGTACTATTCAGCAAGATGTCCTAGTTGTGCCTTTGGTCCTTTGCCACATGGGCGACTCACCAATGCACGCAGAAATTTCTAATACCACCAATCCTTCCGGTACTTTATCACCTTGTCGAATTTGTGATCTCACCGTGGAGTCTCGAGCTGAGAAACAAACTGAAACCTATGTTCAAAAGTTTGTTGGAATCAATGAAGATTGGTTACCGGTAAGTCTTTGTTGTTTAATTAATTAGATCATACGTTTGAATTCCCTGACGTTGGAAAATATAATCTGTAGGCCAGTCTACCTTTCCGCGACTGGGACCGTACCCGCGAGCAGACCAAGGCGTTATGGGAGCTAACACGAAACCCGAAAAGCATCAAACAATTTGACGATCTATCAAAACAACATGGTACTCGTGATTCTCTCAATTTACCTTTCGCCAGGGAAGTTCAGCAACTCTACCGGTCCAATAAGAACAAACCCAAAGGCGAACAGACCTCTCAGAATGAAATCTTATTGCATTGTCAACATTTGGAAGAAAAATTTGGTGACCATATGTTCAACCCATTTTTACGCTTGGCAGGTGCACTCTGACTTGATCTCAAAAACATATTTATTGGTACCATCTAACAAGTTTTTCACAGATTTTAATGGTCACTTAGACACCCCAGTGGAAACTCTCCACGTGGTACTGCTCGGAGTTACAAAATACCTATATCGCGACGTAGTTTCGAAATTATTACCCGCGCAGCTTGTGACCCTTCATGGGCGGTGGCAAGGTTTCAAGATTGATGGGTTGAATGTGGCACCTATACAACCTCGTAATATGGTCCATTATGCAAACAGCCTTCTTGGAAAAGACTTTCGGGTGGTCCTGCAGGTTGCGCCTTTTGTATTCTTCGATTTCCTACCCAAAGATTATAGATACTGCTGGATTGCTTTAGTTCATCTAGCTTCTTATGTCTTTCAGCCAAAGATTTTCAACAAGGATAAATACATTTCAGACCTCAAGATTGTCATTGCTCGGTTCTTGAAGCAACTCATCGCCCTGAATGCTCAATGGACCAACAAACCCAAATTTCACATCCTCACCCACCTGCCCTTTTCAGTCAAAAGACATGGAACACCAAGTCTATTTGCAGCGGAAAAAATGGAGTCTCAAAATGGTGTCACTCGTCAAGCATCTGTCAAATCAAATCACCATGCCCCAGGGAAAGACATTGCAAACCGTTTCAATGACCGGAGATTGTTACGAATGCTCATCTCCGGCGGCTCTTTTTTTGATGCTAGACTTGGTACCCGAACGACCGCGTCCACACTTTTCCGCAAGCTTTTCCAAGAAAAGGAGATTCGACGAGGGCTAGGACTGCACCTGCCGGTTGGACCTTTGGAGCACAATAACCCAGTTAAGGTCACATGTGAGTGTAATCGCGCTGAGTGATTAATGTTTTGATCCTTAAACAACCTTATCTGACGGAGGCCCGCATCAGACCCCAAACGCACGGACAGTTCCAATGATGGTCCACCACCGGAACTTCGCAGGAAATGGCCAAATGTAAAGTGGAAAAGGGTGCTCCAGGTGGTCCTTGAAAACGGGGAAAAAGTCTTTGAAACTACCTTCATCTTGGTACGCGTCAAATTCACATTACTCTGAGCTGACGCAGGGCTAATCAGATGAATGAACCCTGGAAATTCCTGTTACGACAGGTCGATTTTAAAAATCAAGCCACCTCACCCATCAATGTTGGACGCGTTGGTGGCATCTGGGAACAGGTTGGATCAAAGGTGATCTTACTTCAAGTCAAAAAGTGCCAGCTCTCATCCGGGCTCCATACATATTACGGCATGAGGGAAATTAAAGAAACATCACGCGAAGCTTGGATTCACACCGATGTACGTTATATCATCCAGTATTCATTTTCATGATTAGCCTTAGCCTAGCTAGCATTAATATTTCTTTTGCATGCAGATGGTCACATGTGTACTCAACGTACAGCACAACTGCCATCAAGGAAGATGCGCTGTAACCAGCACAAAGAGTTACCGCGTTGAGCGTACCGAAGCCAAGAACAAGCGCCCCGAAGTGACTCACAAAGACACCAACTCCTTCATTGTCAATGCGGGTTCACATTACAATGCACACTTACATCGAGTGGTCACAGACGCTGTGTGGTCTCAAGTGACAGCAGAAGAATGGTCTGAATCAATTACTGAAGGGCTTTCTGTGTGGTACAAGAGATGTCCACCTAAAGACGAGGAGATGAACACTGCAGAAGACAATGACCCTGGCGCAGAGCAGGAGGATCTCTTGGGGGACCTTAATGTGTAGCTGATACTCCAAAAAAATCTTTCAAAGACACAAAAAGTCATCTTTTATAATAAATTCCATGTGTATATAGTTGGAATGACCAAAATCGTATTGAGGATAATATAACATTCTCCTTAATTTACACAACATTCAATTTGTATGTTGTTCAAGGCGAGCTTGGGTCCTTGCGCAACCAAATTCTCATGTGAATCCGCAAACCAAG